>NC_056728.1:1745253912-1745541412 GCF_019279795.1 Protopterus annectens | reverse complement strand
TGCCCAAGGATAAGCCAGATTGACTAAACATTATCATGCACTTTTGTGCTGCATGAAATTGGCTGCTATCTAACGTGTAAGCAATGTTTACTTATGGTGAAGTGGTACTTGTCTGCAGAGGTGTAATTTTGAAACAACTGAAATTGGGTGACCAAATAATTGTTTGAGACCTGTCATTATGAATAATGCAATTCTGAGGCAAAACTTGTAAATGGAGATGTAATTGCTCTTACCCCACTGGCAAAGGAGAATGAATATTAGTAAGACAGGGATGTAGAGGGCAAAGCACCTTGCTTGGAGTGTGTGGAAGCACCTGCACCATACCAGACATGGAAGAATCAGCCATCACACATTATTTTTGACACTGCACTCATATGTATTTTTCAGAATTCTGTCCTGTAGTTTCATTGCACCTCATAGCATAAAAGATCCCAGAATTTATTTTATATACCATGGGTATATGGGTAAACACTGAATGCAGTGCATGTCTTTCAGTGGGTTTTAACTCTGGTAATAGGACATCAACACATATGACTGATGTGTCCATTTCCCATGAATGAATATTTATTTGTTCCACAGATTTTTGTTATGAGGTGGCTCAGTGGCACTCAGGGATTACATTCTGTGTGCAGCTTCAGTGTCCTAGAGGATCAGGTGCTGCAGGAATCGATGAGTCAACAACCAGCATGGGCTCACCCATCCTGTGGGAGGGTTTTGGTTAAAATGCCTGAGTTGGAATGACACCTTGGAGATGGCAGAAGGCCAACATAAAGCAAAGGGACAAGTCGGAACGTTGCCTGCACAGGAATACCTTGCACTACATACAATATGTGGCTGCATGGAAGCATTCAGTGACATACAGGGAGAATTAGACTGTACCTAGTGTCAGAGGGACAGGGGAGTGGCTCATACCTACAGATCAATTCATGCACAGATTATGGCCAGGTATCCCTCAGTTCTTGCCCCCACTAACAAGATTAGTCTGAAAAGGTACAGAAGAAAGGCCTTGAAAAGATAGAGTAGGCCAGCTGGTCAAGCAGGGAAATGGAACCCCACAAAATCATTTGTATACTCTTTTTTGTCATTAAATCATTTGTATACTTTTTTTTTGTCATTAAATCGTTTCTATACTCTTTTTTGTCATTAAATCATTTGTATACTCTTTTTTGTCATTAAATCATTTGTATACTCTTTTTTTTTGTCATTAAATCGTTTCTTTACTCTTTTTTGTCATTAAATCATTTGTATACTCTTTTTTTTGTCATTAAATCATTTGTATACTCGTTTTTGTCATTAAATCATTTCTATACTCTTTTTTGTCATTTGGTCCATTGCATCAGAAAAATCATACAGTGCAGTTCAGCATTTCATTTCACAAAAAGACTTTATTCATCATTCATTGTTTAACATATTAGTTATACTAATGAGTTAGTCCAAAATGACAAAAAATACACCGAACCCACAGACATTGCCAACATCCTAGCTGACAGGTTCAGCGCAAACTCCCCCCCCCCCCACCAAAAGGGCTAATATCTATCCCAGCAGAGTGCTGCTCCCCTGACATCTCAGATGCTCAGGTAAGAGCTGCCCTCTCCAAAGCAAGAAACACAGCATCAATGGGACCAGACGGTGTCCCGGGCTGCATCCTACATGAACTCCAAGAAGAGCTAAACCCAAACCTAAAACTACTGTTCAGTCTCAGCCTTACTACAGGATATGTACCCAAAGAGTGGCGTACAGCAACAGTGGTCCCTCTCCACAAAGGTGGTGCCTCAACGGATCCTGGAAACTATCGCCCCATAAGTCTCACTAGCTTGGTCTGCAAAGCTATGGAAAGGATCATCATGGACCTTATAAATAAAGATATTGGGGACCTACAGACACTAGATCCTACCCAGTTCGGCTTTGTTAAGGGCAGATCCTGCCTCTTAAACCTGGTCAATTTCTTTGAAACAGTCACCAAGGCCATTGACAAGGGAAGGTGGTCCACACAGCCTACCTGGACCTCGCAAAAGCCTTCGATACAATACCCCACTCGGGCATTATAGATAAGCTCACCAGCTTAAATATAAACCCCTATGTCACTAGATGGGGTGCAAACTGGCTCAAGGACAGAACCCACATGGTTAGAATAGCTGGAGCCATGTCAGACTCCAAACCAGTTACAAGTGGCATCCCACAAGGCTCAGTCTTGGGACCTCTCTTGTTCGGTATATATTTCTCGGAGGTACAGGCCAACATGGAAGGACTGTGGCTGACCAAGTTCGCAGATGACTGCAAACTGGGCACCATAATAGACTCTCCAGCTGACACAAGCATCCTCCAAAAGGGCCTCACAGAAACAGACAACTGGTGCCAGAGCCATGGCCTCAAGTTAAACGCCAAAAAGTGTATAGTCATCCCCTTTGGCAAAAACAAAGTGCCCACAAATTACCACATAGGTGGTAATCCATTAAGTACAGAAGAAGTAATTAGGGACCTGGGGACCCAAGTTGATAGCAATCTCTCATTTGACAACCACGTGGCCAAAGTGGTTAGAAAAACATTTTATATAGCCCACCTAATCATGAAGGGATTCACATCTAGATCAGGGGAGGTCATTGTGCCTCTTTACCCATCCCTCATCAGGCCCATAATTGAGTACAATGCCCCTTTTGGGATGTACCTTACCAGACACCTGCAGCAACTGGAAAGACCCCAAAAGTACCTCACCAAGAGGATCAAGGGGCTCAAACAGATGCCGTATGCTGCCCGGTTAAAGAAACTCCAGCTCTACTCAGTGGCATACCGCCTGCTCAGAGGCGATCTGTGCCTGACTTATAAAGCCATGTCCAACCCGGAATTAATGGACATGCTGCACCTCAGAAAATCCAAATCCCATCGAGCTACGCTCGAGGGACTTAAACCTCAGCACTGAAATAAATAGGACATGCTGGAGGGACAGATTCATAACCCAGAGGCTCCCTTCACTCTGGAATAAAATCCCAGTCCAGGTTAGGCAGAGTCCCTCATTGACTCTCTTCAAGAGGAATCTTGATGAGTGGATGGGAGATCGTAGGTTTACCCCGGGTATCACTTCTGTGTCACTGTTAGACAGAAGCGCAGTATACTAACCTCGAAAAAGGGCATAGCAAAATTAATTTAAAATGGGTGGCGAAAGCCATACACACTCTGGCTAGGCTTATAAATGCCCTAGGGCAGATAGCCTAGTATGAACCTATGAACCTATGAACCTATGAACTAGAGCTGAAATAGCCAAGCATGGTAAGTCACAGTAGTACTTCGTCTATGGTGATAATTTGGACAGAAAATATATTTCTAAGGGCTCTTAGTCTGTATTGATAGATGAGAAATGCAGTCATTGACTGCAGCTACATTTCAGCATTTGATTTTAATTCACTAGCTATCCTTTTGCAACACTTCATGAAAATGACAGCTGTTGCATTCCAAACTTCAGCTAAAATGCATTTCTGCATCATCAGTGTTTAGTCACTCTAGGTCAAGACTGGAACATGCTGTATGCTTATTCATGAGAATAATTTACATTAATACCCTGCATGCTATAAAGAATCCACGACTGAAATTGTGCTAACTACAAAAACAATTCTTCATTTGTATTGTAACTTCTTAATGTATACAGATATCATCAGACATTTGATATATCTGAACATGGATTTTACAAATTTGAAAACTATAATTACTCACATGCTACTTAAAGGTGTGTTCAGGTATGTAGTATTGTCTAAAATGTTTTGCATAAACACAACACTTTCATGTAAATGCTAGAACTATTTTCAGATTGGGTTGAACATATACAGCAACATTAAAAAAAATATGACATTTTGTTTTAAGTAACATTCTGTCAAATCATCTTTTAGGATACAAACAGCTCAAAAAGTGAATTACTGAAGAAATAATCATCAAAACTTACACATAAAAAATTGTAAGAGCATGGATTATGTGGTCAACTGACTTAATACTTGGCAATTAAGTTAAAAAATAACTTAAATTATCTGACACAAATCATCAGTTTTCTACATGCCCACATTTTCTTCAGTGGTTATGGTGGTGTTATAGTATCAATGTAAAAGCTGGAGTTGTAGAGATACTCAAACCTACAGATGTAATAGCTAGATTTCACTTGCATGTGTGCATTGTGTGTTTGTGTGTGTGACTGTGTGTACAGATACAGAATTTAGCATGATAGTTCAACACTAGAACACGAAGTGGGACATATTAAAAGTAAATAAACATCATAACATGAAAGACTTAATACCTTTACATAATAATAACAAAATAACTCAGAAGAATTAGTCTTTATAACTCACAAATATATTAACACCGATCTTGATTTTATCATTTAGTGCAGCTTCTTCTAGGGTGCTATTAAATATATTTAGGCATTATAAAAATGTTCCTAATAAATCTTTCTGTGTTTCAGCTTATGGATGTGGAAAGCCAGCAATACCTCCAGCTGTGTCCAGAGTAGTAAATGGAGTGGAAGCACGTCCCCATAGCTGGCCATGGCAGGTATTGCCTTAAAGGACTTTACTTACCAGTCCTGATTCATTTCCTATCAAAATATTTTCATTGACTGCGTTTATGTTGTGAAGGTTAAGGAGATACTGTTGTTCATTACTCACATTTATTACATATATTTTATGACACTGAACGCTCCAACTTGTAATACATGTACAGGTTCAAACTGCAGCTAGATTCAAACTAATTTTAAAAGTCATAAAGATGTTATCTTTCACATTTGCTTCATAACAGGAATAAATGTAAAGGCAAACACAAGCTGACTACATTCTACAAACTGTCACATCACAATTCAGCTAAACGAATTACATAGAGCTGTCTAAAACAGGGATCTCAAACTCACAACCTTCAAGCAGTCCTCAAACCAGCACAATTCTGCATGAGAGAAAATACTGCACTACCTTCCCAGGTGCACTGGCTATCTTTCCTTTTGGTTTGGAGACTGTAACCCACCACTGATACTTTCCCATGTGCACTGGATATCTTTCCTTTTGGTTTGGAGATTGTGACCCACCACTGAGTCTGGCAGTCTTCACACAGCCTTCACTTTTTTTTTTCAATTTGTGTCTCCTGGTCTAAAGAGTTATTTTCACCAAAATGGACTAATGTTATTATTCTTTCCAGATCTATTCTCTTGTATATGTGACGTTCTTACAGTTCACTGATTGAATATGGAGCAGGATGTAGGAGGCATTTTCTCTTTAACAATAGATGGGTGGGTACAATGAGGCAGGGGAAAAAACATACAGGTGGCATTTACTTCATCAGAATACTGTTTTCTATGAAGCTGGAGTCTGACAAACTGTGCTATATTCTTTATCTTGTTAAACACATTAAAAGCAAGTCAAATAGTATAAATGCCAACAGCATTTTTTCCTAAACAATCATTTTATTGTAAATTTCCTTAGTAAAACTTAGCTCACAACAAAAATGGTGAAACAACAAAATAATGATAAAAATAACTGCAGTAATCGCAAACAGTACTGAAATGTGTACAAATGTTAATAAATTATATTCTCATCATGATCATCATATCCGATAAAAGATTAGAGCAATAAATTCTGTTAAATCAGCTGAGGAAACCCAATGACAGCTAATGTCACCATATTTGCCGTAAGTTATAAGTTAAGAGAAATATTTACAAATGTCTCATAAACCTGGATATTTAACTAAATATTTATATAATTGATTTTAATAGTTTATAAACAGATATTTGTCCATTTTCAGTAAGACAAACTTTGTCTAGTATTCCAGTGCCTAACCAAATAGATATAATCAGGATGGTCGTAAAGTTTGTATTCAAGAGATTACTGGGTTTTGCATTATTGTATATGATATTTAAAAGCCGCACATACCATGAGTGTCTTGATATTATAATCCTTCATTTCTTTTAAGACCTCTTACACTATTAACACAATTTGGAACATGCTGTTCATGGCACTGTAACAGTATTAACAAAATGTGGAATTCCAGTGCAGAAAAAAATAACCTTTGCCTTGCTAGATTGTTCAGGTTCCTGAATATTCCATGGGGAAGTGGCTAGTCATGTGACTTGGTCTTAAATGTACAGCTACACCTTTCCTCACTTTCACCATTTTTTTAGAAAGGAAATTATAATATGGTGCTGTTGGCTTGTTAGGAAGCACGCTACACTGTAAGTCATATAAAGACTGGGTACAATTAAGTTTGTGTGCCATCATTGTTTTAAGTTCCATAAAGCATGTGCTAACTGCATCAGTGGTACAGTAGGAAATTAAAAAAGTGGAGCTATATAATAAAGAAGTTTTATAGACAGGCCTCAGCACTTGTTCACCTTGTCATATCTGGTTATGACATACCTCTGAACCGTACCGAATTCCTCGGTAAATATCGTTTTGAGGGCAAAATATTGGGGTGCATGAATTCTCTAGTGGCCCCTTTAATTTCCAAACTGCCCTTTTTTTTTTGATGAATTTGTTCCTGATGTCATTATGTGCATGGAGTGCGTGATGACATCAGACAGACAGCCTATGCCAAGCCATAATTTTAAGTTGGACCACTCCGCATGTTCATGCAGTGGCACAACACATCTGTTTTTCTGCCAGCTCCTCCAGATAAGATTGTGCTGCATTTCTTTACCAGTGTGTGTGCTCAAGTATATGGAGCAGTCTTTCTTGTGTGTGTGTGTGTGTGTGTGTGTGTGTGTGTGTGTGTGTGTGTGAAATGCCCCCAGTTAGGTATAACTGGTGGTTAGAGTTACCCAGACTCAAACCCTGTACCTTAGGTACACTGAGCAAGAGCCTAAATGCTCTACCCATACCACCACCAGTTGTGATTTAAGGAGTGAAGTCCATAGTTCTCAACTGTCCAAAGTTTTATAGAATGTCTGGAATGTTTGGATCATACTTTTGTTCTGTTCCTCTTAACATTTGTGGTTTTCTGACAAATCAGTTTGGAATGGTTTAGATGACTTTCACTTCTGCAGAGATGTGGAGTGCAGAAGTTTGAGTAAACTTTTATGATGGAAATGTTCTGAATTGGGCAGTTTTGTCATTATTGGTTCATGCATTTTGTTTAATTGCTTACTGAAAATATGTTCCAAACAATAAATTTAACACATACTCTAACAAGTGTGCTGTATTATACAAGGAATATAATTTAATACAATCAGGAAGGTATATCAAAGAGCACATGTATGTTTCATGTGCAAGGGGCCTATGATTTGAAAACAGACCAAAGGTAATCTTTATCCGATACAGGCCAGATACATTTTCTTTGAATGTGGGTTTCAATGTTGTTTCAATGAATGTGAGTTTCAATAGCAGAGACGTTTTAATGCTAAGTCAGTTTTCATTGTGAGACTGTATTGCTTTGCTTAGCAGATGTCTATTAGTGTTTGTGCTATAAAATGTAAAATAAAAGTTTTAAATGAAATCCAAATAATCATTGTAGAAGTAAAGCAGTATGCACATTACAGTGTTTATGATAAATGGAGCAAAATAGCCAAGTAATGGGACATTAGAATGGCTGCAGGGGGAGGGCTGTGTATGGGGGGGCCCCATTTGACCATGATTTTGTGAGGGGTGAAGGGTGGCAAACTCAAAGACAGCCCTGGGGGGCACAAACTCTAGCTACGCCACTGATCAATAGGCTATGGAGAATGACTTTTGGCGGTCCTAGCAAACTATAATATTATTTTGCTAAGATCAGAATATTGCCAATGCCTACCATTAAATGCCCTACTTTTACCACAAAACCCACATACTGCAAGTCACCAAAAACAAAATCCTAAGGTTCATCATCTTCTCCCTTCCCAGTGAACATCATTGCTAAAAAAATGGGGCCATATTCTGGTTGTGTGTTCTTCAGTTTGCATTTGAAAGTTGGTATCCCACAATTCCATTGGAGTAGGTGGGATTACATAATTATGTTTTAAATTTTATGTTAATCAGCATACATATTTTACCTATTTTTCATGGGCCATTGTCCAGATTTTTGATGTTTCCAGGTTGAGAGGTATGGGTTATGACACTCAATGACGTCTAGTATTTCTAATCCTAAGTAGGAGAAATAAGCTACAATTGATCAAAGTGAGTAAATTCCTTCAGAAATTATGGAAGGGATGCACAGAGAATTGAAATTTTATTCAATACTATAGAGCAAACATATTGTAAAGACAAATTGTGGTGATAATGGAAAGCACTGGATTGAAATAAGTGTCTTTGCGTGATGGTTGAAATGTTACGGCAGAAGCATAGTTATACACATGCAAGCTGATGTGATAACATTTTAAATCATGTTCGCAAAGACACTATTTCAGTCCACTGTTCTCCATTATCTCCAGGTTGACAGGTAAAATACTGTGTAGATTTCTTGGTTATACTTCAATGTAGGTTATTTCTGTTAAACCTTTATATTTGCTAAGCTTGGATAATTTTCCCCCAGTGTTTAGAAGTTACAGTTACAACATTTATTGGCAGTTGAGGCTGCAGTCTTTTCTTTTTGTGCACACCTCTCCAAGCATACCTCTCAACTGTTTTGGCCTTGACTCAAAATGTTGCTCTGTCTCTCCTAATTATTTCTCTGAGAGAAAAGGTGGTGGATTATACTTAATGGATAACAGTAATACTTAGTTACAGAATAATTAAGATTCTTACTTAGTCAACTTTTCAGGATAATAGTATTAATATTTTAAAAAGAGTCCTTGTTTCTGGAGGCAAGAGGTTGTAATAATGAAGAATACAGGACTGAGGTTAACTCGTGATTATATTTGCAGTCATGAGCTTTTCTTCCATCTGCTGTTTATTGTTGTCTTTAGATCTCACTACAGTATCAGAAAGGAGACAACTGGGGCCATACATGCGGTGGGTCTCTGATTGCCACAAACTGGGTGATGACCGCTGCTCATTGCATTAAGTAAGAGAAATAACAGTAAAGATTAAACTTGTTTCCTCATTGTACCATTCGTTTCCTTCTAACCAGCACTCTTGTCTTAACCTGCAGTAAATCCTATAACTACAGAGTGTTAGTCGGGAAGCATAACCTGCAGGAGTCTGAACCCGCCTCACAGACCATCGCTGTGGAAAAGATGTTTGTCCATGAGAAGTGGAACCCAATTCTTGTGGCTTTTGGGTAAAGTCTCTTCTTTGCTGTGAGTCGCTAAACTAATGATATCTCTACTGTTGCATAAAAGGCTTTGCTTGAATAACATCCCTGATTTTTTTTGTCAGGTTTGATATTGCCTTGCTTAAGCTTGCAGAACATGTTACTGTGGGTGACAACATTCAGCTTGCCTGCATACCCCATCCTGAAACCATCCTAGCACATGATTACCCTTGCTACATTACAGGCTGGGGCAGACTCTACAGTAAGTAACCTACTGTTTCCTTTTTAAATCAGCGTGGTTATTTATTCCTGCATGATTTAATGTTCCACATTTAAGACCAAGGACTGAATTAAAAAATGAATTGCTGCCATTATAAAATGTTCACGTTTTTATTTCTTATCTGCATGATATTGTGACTGGTTGTTTTCATTTGGCTGTAACCTTATATAATCGTTTAAAAAATGTTGCTACTTTTGCAGCATTGGGAACCAAATCATTTTTGTCATTCTCTAATTAAATTATTACTTTGCCATGTTCCTGAGAATGTGCTAAATTTATAGCTTTTGAAGTAATTCATTCTTACACTTCAATGTTAAGTGCCTGTTTTTTTAATGATTTTACATACCAGCAAATCACTATGTCTAATAACTATGTTTTCATCATCTTTACGATCTGATTTTACCATGACTTAGGCAGGAGCCATTTTTTTTGTGTGAAGTATTGCTCCTTAAAACATTGTTTGAAGAAAAAAAAAACATTGCATTACAAAATTCAGAAAAAGGAACACTGACCAGTACACAGAACATGCTGTCCAAGGCAACCAACCACATGGCATCCTTACTTTAGACTGAAGCACATTACTTCAATCAAAAGTTAATCGCACATAGAGTGTCAGTTCTATATATCAACAACACTCTAAAACATCAGCAAACAGAAAAGAAAAAGTTGGCTTTAATCCACATGAGGTAAGGCAGCACTGTGTGCAGTCGTACAGACATCCCATTACTTGCACAAACACATGCCCTACCCAAAGTTTAGTTTACACTGGTAGTAAAGTAATAAATAATTAATGTAGTCAAATGCAACTACATCAATAAATACATAAATACAGAACATAAAATAAATTGTGATAATTCTATCAAACAGAAGGAGATTGGAAAGGTCCTAAAAATAAGTAACCTTTCACTAGCCATCCTCAAACCACAGACACAGTAAGAAACACTACACTATGGAGCAGCTGCTCAGTTCCACTTGTAATAACTTATTTCACCCTTATCACTTGTCATGCTAGTGTACTTTTATGCACAAAACTTGACTTTTGCTTTTCTATTCCCCGGTATTTCAGAGCATTAGTGATACGTATGTTCGACACTCTCTGTACAATTACATTTAGATCAAAGCGTTATGCCCATCCAGACTCATGTTTTCCTTTTTTTAAAGGACAGAAGTCTCAGAGTTAAATATATTTTGCTTCATAGTCTCGGTACTTACACATTTATAGTTCCTATCTTCAATGACATTATTCAGACTGCTTTTAAATGTAGTCAAGGAGTAACTGCCATGTTCTGTTTTGCACATTTATCCCCAAAATGAGAAATCTTTAAGTGACACATATTTTTTTATTTGTATTAGTAATGTTGATTTAAAACAAAGTGACTTATTAGAATACTTTGTTGAAAATGCTGTCCATTGCATTAGTGAATAGTGTAACAGATCAGACGAAGACAGAAATAATTATACACACACTGACTGTAAGCAGTCTTGTATGCAACAGACAGCATTCTTGCTTAGATTAATTGTTGTTTATATGGTAGGTGACTAAGTCTGTTTAGTCTTTTCTTGAAATATTTATTTTTGCTGCAGCTATTTTTAGCCTGCTCTAGATGGTGCCTATACAACTGGCCTATCCACATCCCTGTCCTAGGTTGAGAGTCCTGTGGTGGAAATAGAGGGCTGATAAAGAAAAAAAAATATATGTGCATATGAAATCTGCATTCACATGATAACTAGAATACAGGTAAGATAATAAAGGGCATAGGTTCTAGTAAAAAGGGACATTGAATGTTAAAAGGGATAAAACAAAGGATGTTAGTGCCAGGGAATAGTTGCATATGTAGTTAATGTAATTAAGTTTAATGACAACATTGCTAACAGATTTGGTTTAAAGTTTAGCAAGTGAGGTGAAAGGGTACAAAGACTGGAACCCCTAAACATGCTCAAGATGAAATTACTGGAGCAACACTACCATGTAAAAATAAAAGATGAACAGCATTACACCAAAGCTACTACAGAGAGAGGGAGGGACTAAAAGAGAAGGTATCTCAATTTACATCAGAAATAAATATACCTCAAGACTAGTCAAACAGGCAAGACCAGCCTTTGGTCAACTGGTGCCCTAGGAAAAAGGTCTCCACAGCGCTCCCCAACACCACCCTGTGCCCCCATCCTGGTCTACCCACACCATCCAAATTACTGGAAAAGTGCCCCTGCTAGAGCAGTGCCCTAGGCAGCCGCATATCTGGCCATTGCCTAAGGCTGGCTATGCAAACAGGACAATACATTTGAGCATCTCCATGTTCAAATCATCATAGACAAAATCCAGTACCACTTCCTTGCAAACTATAGGTCCCCCTCTATGACCCAGGAAACCCATACCATGTATTTAAACTTACTGGAAACACTCACCATCCAACGCAATACCATATTTATAGGTGACTTTGATTACCCCAATATTAACTGGGAATCCTATACAACACGAAACATACAGGCACAGAGATTGCTGGATTTTGTAATCACAAACTCCCTAGACCAGACTTGTCAATACACCAGCCAGGGGTGCAATCATACCGGATCTGGTCCTAACTAATATGGGACAGTGCTGCATATCCCCTAGTGTAATGTCTTCTCTGGTAAGGTCAGACCACAAAATGGTCTCATTTGAAGTAAAAATAAAACCTGGACCCCTAGCTATCCCTGGAATTTTCAGGAACTACTCTAAGACTTACCTGTTACTACTAAGTGATAACATGGCAACATTTCAAGTTCCCTTAAACTCTGAGAACACTGCTCTTATGCAGAACTGTTCACATAAACCCTATACAAGCATATTAATAGTTGCATAGAGGCAGTTGTACCCACCAGGAAGAAGTACAGAACTAACTCAAAAAACAAGCCACCCTGGTGGAATCACAGAATCAATAGGCCATACAACAGAAGGAAGAACATCATGGTAAAAATCAGGGGGTGCAGCATCCAGCAGGATAAAAGCACACTCATCAAGCTAAACAGAGGACAAATAAAGTCTACCAAAGCCAGATCTGAGTTAAATTTGGCCTCCCAGGCCAAGGACAACCACAAAGCATTCTTCAGCTATGTCTGCAACCTCAAAATCAATACACAATTGTGCGCAGAGCTCATTGTAAATGGAGCCAACTATACTGAGCCAGAAGATACAGCAAACCTACTGGCTAACAAATTCAGCTACAACTTTACCCCTCTCTCCCCATCAATCTTCCCTCAGAAAATATCATCAAATATAACTTACCTTGTTATCACTGGGGCAGAGATCCTTAATGCTTTCTCTAAGACTAAGAACACTGCATCACTGGGCCCAAACAATATCCCATGATGCCTTCTAAATAGCATTAAGCATGACCTATCAGGACCTCTGTAAATTCTTTTTAACTGTAGCCTCCAAACAGGCTTTGTGCCTCATGAATGGAAAACAGCAACAGTCATCCCTCTGCACAAAGGTGGGCCATCTACAGACCCTGGAAACTACATACCCATAAGTTTCACTAGTCTTATATGTAAAGCCATGGAAATAATTATCATGGAGATGATTAACAGAAATATAGTAAACCTCAAGACACTGGACCCCACCCAGTTTGGTTTCATCTAGGGCAGATCATGCCTACTCAATCTGGTGGACTTCTTTAAGAAGGTCACTAAAGCAATGGATGAGGGCAAAATGGTTTACACTGCCTACCTTGACCTGGCCCCACTCGGGCATTGTTGACAAGCACAAGAGATTAGGTACAATCCATTATGTCACCCAGTGGATAGCCAACTGGATCACAGACAGGACCCAGGAAGCTAGAATTGGGGAGTCCACTTATACAAAGAGGCCAGTCTCAAGTGGAGTCCCTCAGGGATAAGTTCTGGAATCACTCATTTTTGGCATTTACTTGTCTGAAGTCAAGGCCAATGTCAATAGCCTCTGGCTGACTAAATTTGCAGATGATTGCAAATTAGGAGCTGTCATTAAATTCCACACCAACACAAATTATCTCCAGGAAGGGCTGACACAGACATATAACTGGTGTCAGTGACATGGCCTAAAACTAAATGCCAAGAAATGCATAATAGTATCCTTTGGGAAGTCATCCATACCTGGTAACTATCATATTAACAACACACCCCTTAGAGTTGCCCTAGTAGTCAGGGACTTAGGGACACACATTAGACAGTAATCTATTCTTTGAGCATCATGTGTCTACAGTGGTGAGTAAATCATTCTATGTTGCGCAACTTACAGACAAAGGTATGTCATCCAAGTCCAAGGAAGTCATTGTTCCACTGTATTCAGCATTCATCAGATCTATCATTGTTTGGTATGTACCTGACCAGGCATATCCAACAACTGGAACATCCACAGTGGTTCCTCACTAGAAGAATATAGGGTGTAAGTAACATGTTCTGTGCAGACTGCCTCAAGGCCCTAACCCTGTATTCTGTCTCCTACAGGCTGAGGGGAGATCTATGTCTGGCATACAGGGTATTGTCAGAACACACTCTGATGGACCTCCTGCATATCCCCAAAACAAACAGCACCAGAATTACCCATTCTAAAGACTTAAACCTTGCCTGTGATATAAATAAGACCTGCTGGAGAGACAGGCATGTATCCCAGAGACTACACAGTCTATAGAACTGGCTCCCCATCCATGCAAAGCAGAGTTCCTCCCTAACCCAATTCAAGTGCAACTTGGACAACTGGATGGGGAACAGGAAATTCATCCCTGGTTTGGCACCTATGTCTCTAATGGACACAGGCATCCTGTAAATGGTTTATCTTCCGGGTCTCTCCTTGTAAATATTTCATCTCTCAAACCCCTGCTTACACTTATCAAGTGTACTAGAATTTGTAAGAGATTTGGGATGCCTGGCTAGACTTAAAAAGGCCCTTGTGGTTGTTAGCCTAGTAAACAGACCTATGAGCCTATGGTGCAGTTTCAATGTATGCCAACAGTGACTCACTTGTTTTGGAAGATTTGAATTTCAGGCATTTTTTAACCTTTTCTGCACATCAACTTTCAGAAAGCCAGCATTTCATAGCAGAATCAGGAAGATTAGCTAGAATAGAGGGAAGGTAAAGGATTGGTTAAAGTGTCAAACTAGATAACAAAATATATAATTAAAAAGGAATTATTGTAAGGAATGTTTTAAAACATTTGGGAACTTCAGTAATAAGGTTGACAATAATTTATTTGAGATGTTTTTTGGATTGTTGAGTTAGTACAGTCAAACATATTGCTGATTATAAAAATGTTAACGGGAGGATTAAGGGATGATTATCCCCATGATGGCTTTTCTGTTTACATTATTTAAAAAAAAAACAGTGTTAGAAACTGTATAACTTGGAGAGGGTGGAGATTACAGTTTGAAATGAGTAGCAGAGAGCATGGTCGGGCATGGTTTTATAAAGATAAATTGCTTCTTGCCTTGTCTATCTGAGTTAAGAAATACACAAAAGGACTCATAGTGTAGTCATATTATTGCCCTGAGGGTCATTATTTAGTTTTCTGTTTTTTCCGTGCTGCTATAAATTTTGCATAGTTGTGTGGATTAGCATTGCCCTGTATAGTAACGAATACTTAGAAAACTAATTTTCTCTGTAGAACAGTCCATAAAACTGTAGCATGTAAAGCAGCAATATAGTGTAATACCTTATGTGCCAACAGGCTTAGAGCAGATAGTTGGGCCTTTTGTGGCAATACCAACAGATTTAGTAGAATTCAGTATTTTGTAACCATTAAACTTAGTAGAATTTAGTACTGTTTAGCTTTGTCTGCCCCAGTAAGGCACCCTTAATAGCCTTCTAACTCCAATACACCACTCCCTTGTAGCTCATAAATCAAAGGACTAGACATTATGGATATGCAATTTCCTAACTTCTCTGTAGCCAGCTTGGTGGGTATAGGCATCATAAGACAACGTAGCAATTTTCTCATTTTGAATGACAACCATTTAATCCTTAAAGAATCAGGCAGAGAATGTGAGAGGTGTAATTACACAATGACACTGGAGGCTAAACTCTCTCATACAAGTCCACATCAGATTGTCGAAACCATTCACACAACACCCACTTCACAAAGCACACAGCACACCCATAGATTAAAATATTCTGAGGCACTTAAAAGCAATCGTCCTAAATAACAAAGATCACCTAGACTGCCCACTATCAAAGCTATGCCTCAGCGAGCACAAAGGCACTCAGAAAAAAAACATCTAACACCATGCATACTCTCACTCTCAGTGAAACCCCAAACACTAAATTCATAAGGCAAGCAAAAGCAATTCTCAGGACTCTCATCATGGGGCACTCCATTGTAAGCTATACTGTCGCTCCTCTAACCAGGCTGAATAAGGAGAAGATCACTGTTAGTTACTTACCTGGAGTCAGCATCCACCAAATGACGCATGTACTCATCATTACGCCACAGGTACCAGTATGATTCCACCACAGTCCATGTAGGTGTAAATGACCTGAGATTAACCTCCCCAGACTATACGAAGAAAGACATTATGAAGCTTTCAGACTGTGTGTCTCAGGCTGGTATGAGCCTGACACTGAGCAGCATATTACCATCATTGAGGATTATGTCACAATATGAGCAAAAAAATGATTGATTTCAACAACTGGCTGTCTTTTTGGTGGCATTATAAGGGAATCCATTTGGAAGGAAATGATCAACAGACCACATTGTCTTGCCAGGGATGGTCTTCACCTTTTCCCTCTAGACTTTCAAATACTGGCTAAGGCTTTGTCTGTCCCATATTGCCTTTTTGAGGCAATGCCTAATTGACAAACCCATCAACATAGCAAAATCAACCCAACAGAACCTCAAGGTATTACTGTTCAATGCCAAGGAGCCTAAATAAACAAACTACACTACCTCCAAGCCCTCCTCACACTCGTGAATATAGACATCTGTGCAGTTACTGAGACATGGTTTATAGCAGCAGAGAGTACCCCAGCAGTGCAAGGTTTCAGTGCCTTCCACAAAAGCAGTTGCATAGACAAGGCTAAAAGGTGCAGGTGTCTCAATATACATCAGTAACAAGCATACCTCTAGGGTGGTCAAACAAGATGATGTGCTGGAGTACGTCCATGGGCAGATCACCACAGACAAAATCCAGTATCATATCCTAGCCAGCTATAGGTCACCCTCCATGTCCCAAGAAGCTTACAATGCATACTTGGACCAACTGGAGACACTTAAGATCCAACCCAACACCTTACTCATGGGAGACTTTAATTTCCCTTCTGTAGACTGGGAATCCCACACAGCATCAAATCTACAGGCACAGAAATTCCTGGACTTTGTAAATACAAACACCCTTGACCAAATAGTGAATACGCCCACTAGAGGCTCCAACATACTGGACCTCATGCTTACAAATATGAAAGAATGCTGCATCCTCCCCTCCCCCAATGTCTTATCCTGGCTGGTAAAATCCAACCATAAAGCTGTCTTCTTTGAAATCAAAATTAACTCTGTAATACCATTAAAAACAGTAACAATTAGGAACTATTCTAAGGCAAATTACCTGTTATTAAGTGATGATTTGTAAAAATTCAATGCCCCTACAAACTCTGAGAACACACCAGCCTATGCTGAATTGCTGTCAGAAACTCTGTACAGCTATGCCAATGGCTGTATAGAGGCTGCTGTACCTATCAGAAGTAAGCCCAGAATTAGCCCCAGAAACAAACCACCCTAGTGGCATCCCAAATTAAAAAGAATATAAAACAAAAATAAAAAGAATATGGCAAAAATCAGGAAGGGTAATTCCCATAAAGATAAAAACTCTCTCATCAAAGTAAACAGGCAACTAAAAGGGCTAATTAGATCAAGCAAAGCCAACTTTCAGGTCAAGATATCCTCCCAGGTGGAAGATAAACATAAGACCTTCTACAGTTATGATAGAAACCTCAACAGCAGCACACAGCAATGCATTGAACTGGTGGTTAATGGTACTACATTCACTGAGCCTGGCGATAAAGCAAACTTGTTAGCGGACAAATTCAATTCCAATTTTACCCTCCTCTTACCCCTAACCATCCCCCCAACTATAACTAGGGAGTGTGCACTGGCTGCACTCACTAAGGCCAAGAAAATGGCCTCAGTGGGCCCCAATATCATCACAGGATACCTCCTGTAGAGTCTAAAATATGACTTATCAGGACACCTGGAGTTATTATTTAACTATAGTCTTAAAACACGCTTTGTGCCACATGACTAAAGAACAGCAACAGTCATCCCCCCCCCCCTTCATAAGGGAGGACCTTCAACAGATCCTGGAAACTACAGACTCGTTAGTCTGACTAGTCTTATTTACAAAGTCATGGAAAGAATTATCATGGAAATTATCAAAAATAGACATAGGAAACCTCCAGACACTGGATCCATCCAAGTTTGGCTTTGAATCTGGCAGAGTTCTTTGAAAAGGTCACTAAGGCAAAGGATTATGAGGAAACTGTGCACACTGCATACCTAGATCTGGCTAAGGCATTTGATATAATATCCCCCTCAGGCATTGCCAACAAACTTACAGAACTTGGTATAACCCCCGTTATAATACACTGGATAGCTAGCTGGCTCACTGATATGACCCAGGATGTTAGAACTGGTAACGCCACTTCCACAAAGAAGCTGGTCACCAGTGGAGACTCCCAGGGCTCTGTCCTAGGCCCACTCCTCTTTGTCATCTACTTCTCAGATGTCAATGTCAATGTCAAAGACCTCTGGCTAACCAAGTTTGCAGACGATTGCAAACTGGGAGCAGTCATTGAATCCCCCCAAGATGAGAACATCCTTCAGGAAGGTCTAATACTGAGAAACGTGTCATGCCAAAGCCATGGCTTAAAACTCAACACCCAGAAATGCATTAGAGTACTTTTTGGGAAGTCTGCCACCCTGGATAAATACATTATCAATAAGTATTAGACATATAGAAGAATGGTAGCTATGGAAACATATGGCATTTTATTAAGATGAACTTGTCAGGAAGTGATTTTCCTTTTTATCCATTTCCCTCATGACAGTATGCAATAAAGGAATACTAAAACATTTATTTATTTATTTCACAGTTGTTAACCGGGTTAGTCCAACTGAGTTTGCAAACAAACCCATTTTCAGTGGAGACCCGAGGGGAAAAGCAAACATAAGTAAAGATAAAGTGACAATATGCAAATATTAAATAACAGTCACAATACAAAATAATTGTAAAAAAGAAAAGGTTATTAACTATTTGCATTGCATTGATGGTAAGCAACCCATTTTTATTAGTTAAAACATATATTCTTTCTGTGAAATTTTCTTTAATTTTTCTATGTATGCAGGGTAGTTTTTGGCCTACAGCCAGGACATGGCAAGAATCATAATGTAAGTAGAGAGGTGAAATTCTAGGATACAGTCAGTGGGTCTCACAGGGCTTTGGTCTACATCCATACTTGTTTAGGTTGTATATTTCAAATCCATCTTTTTCATCTGAGTTGTCCTACAGTCTGTATGAGGATGACTTGAAAATGGTTAAACTAATTATGTGTAACAGATAGGGCATATCTGCAAATGAACTTGACTAAATTGACCATTTGACCACAGGAGAATAATATGCTGCTAAATACATCATAAACTAAGCATATGAGACTTAGGAGACATAAAGTGAGAGGTGAATACTTCATACAGCGCACAGTGATTGAAACAGTAGACTCATTGAAGGAGCTGGATATACAGGTAGATCCAGTCACCAACTTTTCTAATCATATCAACTAATTAGTTAATGATAGTTATAGAATTATATGTTGTATAAAAAGATTAGGAAATCAGAAATTATAAAATCATTGTCTGTTAGTTACATTAGACCCACACTTGAGAATAGAACAATAATATGGGAACCTTATAAGAAAACAAGCATGAGTAAACTGGAAAGAGTTCAGTGAAACTGTACCAAGGGCATCCATGGATGGGAACATTTAAGTTATTATGAAATACTAAAACATCTGAACTTGTACAGTGTCTCTTACAAATATTTAAGAGGAGACTTTATTCAGGTATATAGGGCATTTAGAGACAACTACCTCTGTAAATATTTTGGGTTATCAAAAAGTAGCAGAGAATCATCAGACAGCCTATGTAGAATATTCTATAGGAATGAGAAGTGTACTAACTGGTTCTCTGACAGAGTAACTGATGCATGGAACAGACTACCACATTACTTTAAAGCAAGCACTAGTTTAGATGTTTTTTTAGGAACAACCTGGACACTTATGGGAATAACTGCATAGGTATATTGGCAGTCTAGAAGAGCATTATTGCCCATCAGAAATATCAGTATACATGCATGTATGTCTGCATGCTTCATTTTTAGGATGTCTTAAAGAAAATTTCCTTAATCTTTTCATAAATGTCATAGGATATTTAGTATTAATCTGAATTGCCACCAGGTCAGGCAGATAGGATGTCAATTTAACGTCTAACCAGAAGTGCATCACTCCATTATGCTACACTGCACTGTTACAACTGAAACATGAATCCAAGCTGTTGGTGTGGAACAGACCCCTTAGCCTGCTATGTTAATTAGCATCAAAGGCAAGCGTGCTACCTAATCCAATGAGTGTGCATTTCTGGAGTGCTGTTCATTATAAATACGAGGCCGTACATAAGAATGCTATTGCAATTATAACTCAGATTGCTACTCATGCTACTACGTACATTTAACAAATAAGTATAGTTCAGTAGGCATAAACGTATGTTGTATATCGGAGCACATATATAAGGATTTGTCACTACTGAGGCCATGTAAGTCATCATGTTTTATTTATTTACATTTGTTTACCGGCACTGTCCAGCTGGGTGAGCAAAAACAAACCTCTTTTCAGCAATGATCCAGGCAGAAAAGTTCCATACATCAATATGAATAAGACAAAGTGTACAAAGAGAAAACATTACAATAATTTTCTTAGTAAAATAGCATAACACATATTAAGCTTATTAACAAATAGTGGGAAAAGCAGGAGATAATTCTACAGATTTGCAATTGAACTGATAATTTTTCACAATTACATATTCAAAGCAGATTCATAGTAGATCAATTTTAAACATCAGTTGCATCAGTCACATTTCTATACAGCTGTACAGAATTAGAGCTGAATAGGGATAGGTTCATAGATGTATACTAGGCTAAGGACCACCAGGTCTTTTATAAGGCTAGCCATGCAGTCCTACCCAGTTGTGTCCCTGGGTATTATGGGTGCTTATTAGAAGGCGGTATGTTAGTTAGGAACTTTCTAGAGGTTATGTGTGGGGTATGTTAGTTTAGGCATAACTGTCTGCCTCTGTCTAACAGAGACATGGGGCCAGACCTGGGATGAATTTCCATTTCCTAATCCAGTGGCCAAGGTTACGCTTAAAAAGGATTAAGTATGGATTCTGCTTCATATGGATGGGGAGCCTGTTCCAGAGCATGGGAATCCTCTTAGACCATATCTGTCTCACTAACATGTCTTATTTATGTCACAAGCAAAAGTTAAATCCTTGGATCTAGTGGTTCTCATGCTGTGTGTTTTGTGGATGTGCAAAAGGTCCATCTGAGCTGGCTCTGAGGATACCCTGTATGCCAGTAAGAGACTGCCTCTCAGTAACCTATAGGAGACAGAGTATAGAGATAGAGCTTTAAGGTGATCTATATAGGACAATGTGTTTATACCCTGGATTCTCTTGGTAAGGAACTTTTGTGGATATTCCACCTGTTGCATATGTCTGGTCAGGTACATGCTGAAGGGGGAATTATACTCAATGATGGGTCTGATAAGGGACAAATAAGGTGGCACTATCATTTCCTTGGACCTGGATACCATGCCATTATTTATAAGTTAGGTGACAAAAAATGATTTCCTTGCTACCTTGGCCAAATGTTGGTCAAAGGCAGGATTATTGTCTGCACATGTTCCCAGATCCTTGACTATTGGGTCAGTTCTTATGTGTGTGTTACCAATACAGTAATAAACCTAATAGCAGCTTTCCCGACAGGCACTATAATACATTTCTTGGCACTGAGTTGTAGTCTGTGGCCTTAGCATCAGTCATTTGCCTGTGTTAGACCCTCTTGTAAGATGTTTGTGTCATGGAGGAATCTCTAATAGCTCCCAATTTGCAGTCATCTGCATATTTGGTCATCCAAAGTCCCTTGACATTAGCCTTTAGCTCTGAGAAGTAGATGTCAAATAGGAGCGGTCCCAACACAGAGCCCTGAGGTACCCAGCTGGTGACTGTAAAAGATGTAGACTATTACAAGTCCAGCCAATACCAGAGATCAGACTCAAACCCTGTACCTTGTACCTGTGAGGTTAAGACTTTAACCATTATGCCATTCCTCCCACCTACTAAGTTCTACTGCAGTACAGAGCATAAATAGGTGTAGCATAGGGGAATTCTCAGGTAACAGACTGCATAGACAGTAGGTAAAAAGAGAAGAGTCTAGGTCTATAGAAGTTAGAGTACAAGGATCTGGGAAAGTTGAGTGGGAAAGATCAGGGAAATAACAAACAGCAAGAAGAGTTGGAGGAAAAGGAAAGGAGGAATAGAACTGAAGAAGACCTGACATAATAGTTTTGTGAAATATCATGTGAGTGAAAAGAAAAGAGGGAGGAAAAGCTATCTGGAAAGGTGAAGACAGTGTAGGGTTAGACTAGTGTTTTAACTTAATTACATACTTTGCAGGAATAATAAAAAAGCCAGTAGAGGTAATGTAATACACTGCTATGTGTTACGTAGTGATAGATAAGCTAGGATAAGGGTTGAGCAAGTGGATGAATGGAAAATAATGAAAGAAACCAGAGTAAGAGGTTAGAGCAGAGTGTTGAAAAAGACAGAAGGACAGGTAAGTCATGATTCAGACAGGAGTATGGTATATGAATGCTGAAGATGACAGTATACATATCAAAGTGAACTAGAGGAACTGAATAAATGACTTTGCATTTATAGATTTTATTTATACTCGTATTTATTTTGAAGAATACTTTGATGGTTACTTTGAAACTTTTAAACAATTTAATGATTGTCCTGTTCTGATGGTGACTGGCACGGAGTTCTACCATTAAAGTGAGATTCACATCCTTTTTTGTTGTGGTCCTGAGGACAATCAGTTTTGCTACTGCTAACTAAGAATATATTTCATCCAGGTGACTAACAGGCTAGGTGGTTACCCAATACAGGACATTTGTTGTTGTTGTAAAGGATTGTATGGGCCTCCATTAGTTGTGCAATAGTAATTCTGTGATTAGTCTCAAGCCATTCAAGGGAGTCAAGGTTGGTGCAGTGCTGAATGAAGGGCTGGAATCCTGTAGCAAAGAAGACAATACTGTTGCAGCCTTTTGGTACCCAAAAATAAAAAATAGCTATAGGTTATATGACTGTATGATCTTGACATAAATGCTACCATAGGAAAGCAATTTAGAACTCATTTACCTCAATACAAATATCATTTGTAGTGCATGGATTGCCATTATTATACTCAAATATCAGTTAAAATGACATCCTGGTTCATGGCTATTATACTGTAAGATCCAACCTTAACAATGTTTAGAAGGACTATGCTCTTAACATCACATCTGGAAATATAGTAGTGCTAATCCAGGGTGTTTTTCAATTGCTATCTCAGTGTAAATAACAGCAGCAGAACATGAAACAGGTTAATTTCAACTCTTGTTTCTGTCTTCCGTATACATTCACTAAAAATGCATTTTGGAACCAGCTGCTTCCCTTACACAAGGAATACATAAATTGTACAGCTGTTACCAAGTGGATTGCCATCTTTCAAAGCCAGAGCACTTCCTGTTCTTTTTTTTATTCAGTAGCTAGTAGTACATGGAGCAGACAAATCTCCATGCACTACAAAGAATTATGATTGGAACTCTGATATCCACTATCAAAGTGACTTTCTTGGAATCCAGGTCTCAAACCCATAATAAGCAAGTTATGATTGGCAACCTAATCATAATCCTCTATATTTCTTTCTTAACACAGGCATATCTAGCCTTCATTATTTTGAGACACTGCAAGCAACTGAGTATACATATTTAGAAAACAGGTTGCATGGCATTAAAAGTATTCATTTCTGCCATGCACTGAACTGTATGCCTATTGAGAAATAAGTTAGAAGTAACAGCTGCCTAGCTTCTTGTAATAATCTTTTACAAAATAAAATACATGTAACTGTAATCATTGTACACAGTGTTAAAACCTTTCAATCATCACAGCAGTAGTGTGTGGCTGCGCAACAAAATGTAATAAGAAAAGCACATAAAGTCACTGTACATATCCAACAACCTTTTATCACACTGTACATGTGTTTTCTTTGCAGCCAATGGACCAATTTCTGACACCCTTCAGCAAGCCCTCATGCCTGTTGTCAGTTATGAAATCTGCTCCAAACCAGACTGGTGGTTTGTTGGAGTTAGAGAGACAATGGTTTGTGCTGGTGGAGACGGCATTGTTGCTGGATGTAATGTGAGTAAACACTCTATTATGCTGGCTTTGTAAACTGATACCTGAAGCACTGAAGAGCTGAATAAATCAGTATTCTCTCCTTTTTAGGGTGACTCTGGAGGGCCTCTGAATTGCCAGAATGCACAAGGAACATGGGAGGTGCATGGAATTGCAAGCTTTGTTTCTGGACTTGGTTGCAACTATGTAAAGAAGCCCACTGTTTTCACTCGTGTATCTGCTTACAATAGCTGGATCGATCAGGTAAATGCACTGCAGGAATGTATACTTAATAGAGTTAAGTGGATGCATTTTTCAGAAACTTCCAACAGAAAATACTTTTACCTGACACCCTAAATATTTAACTATTTGTTGCTGCATATTTGTGTTAAAAAGATGCAAATATGCATAGATTTAGTATTTATTTAAAAAACACTTACTTTATCAGTTTCTACTGAATTATTTTTTCCAAAACTTAGCTAATTTAGAAAAAAATGTTTAAATGAAAGCTAGTCTATAATTATGTTAAGCTGAAATTAACATGCAGCTTCATTACAGCACAAAGGGAGAGTCCGCCTATTTAGATAATACAACAGTTTATTAATGACTGTTAAGAATTCATCTGCACATTCAAAACTCAAAAGCAACCCATTACTGAGTGAGATATTATAATTGTGCTAAACTTATTTCCATTGCAAAAAGTAATATCTTGGAATCATTAGATTGCCATTCAGAACAAATGTGAATCATCTAATGTCCACCAATTAGCTATACAACCTGTTTATCAACCACTATATGATTAAAATGTTCACCCTATAAAAGACAGGTATGCTCACTGACGTGATTTAGCAACACTCCAACATTATCAGTTATCTGGTTAATCAGCCAGCATTTAATACGGTAATGATATGGAATATTACTACAATGTCCTTAAGATCTATTTTAAAACTAATATACCCTGGTTGCCATTATAAAATTGATATAAGCATGCAAGACTGTTTGTTCTATGATATTTATTTATTCTTTATGTGGTTAAACTACACATAATGAAAGTATTACACAACGCATGGAAAAATCCTAATCAATACCACACTGACCCCTTCTAGTCCTTAATTATTTAAACACTACAGAATTTTGGTAGATTCTATTTTACATTACTACTATTCATACAATATCGCATATGGGTTTACTAATTTAAAATAACTGCAAGTAATTATTAACTGATAGATCAAATAAGCTGTTCTACATATAAAAATCATGGTTTGACAACAAAATAGTCTGTTTGCATTAGTCATATTTTAAAGTTCGGTTGTTGTATAACCCATGCCATGTTTTACAAAGTAGTCTAGAAACTATGGATAACAGTTATAAATAAATTAAATCCAGCAAACATGGCACTGATTAGCATACTCTATTACTGCACAATTGTCACACAAAATAAATCTTAATCACCTTAATTTATTGATCAACTAGTCAAGTTAGTGATGAAATAGAAACATTACATGTGTGTTATTTTTTGGCACATGTAACTTTCAAGTCCTGCATATATTCAGTGCAAGAAACAGGCATAAAAAAGTCAGAATTAATGTTAGTGGTGTAACAAATATATGCATTACAACAAACTGCAAGTTATGTGACAATGTTGTACTGCTTTAATTTCCTCATCTACTTTTATGATGTGATGTGGTCATAAAACTATTTACTCTGCCCAGTGCCCTCATAAAAATGCAACATTTTGTTTATCGTCAGCTACACCATCTATGCCCTATTATACTGAAAGCACTGCTAAAGAATCTTTATGAGAGGAAATCACTACAAGGTCAGGGACTGAATTTCTTGTTTTAGAACCTTTTCTTCAGAGTAAGACTGAGAAACAACTTACTTAAAATATTGGTGCACACACACACACACACACACACACACACACACACACACACACACACACGCATGCACATGTACACAAACATGCACACATATGCATGTGGACACACTCACAAATGCACACATATACACGTGTACAAGAGCATACATGACCCAATTCATGAAAATACACATGCATACTTACCAAAAGACATAAAAGAGATCTGTAATTTGATTCCATTTTAAATGCTTTGTTTGACATATAGAAGCTATGGTATATTACTATTGGCGTTTGTCCATTCTGAAACAAGTTACAGACTGAAAGCATTTCCAATTAAATATTTATCTGAGATGCAACAAAAGTGCACACTTTCTCTGAAAACTCTTTGTAGTAGCAGTATGATTTGCATGCACTGCTCACAGTGATACACAAAATAAAATTCAAGGAAAATGCACATATTGTTGTGTTTTTCACACATGATAAGCTATAACATTTTCACAATGTATAAATGGTTCATGGTAAGAAATCCTTATGGAGAGTGAGAGCAACAGCAAACCTTGCAGTAGTTGTTTTCACGCAGCCCATTAACACGTATTGTCACAGGCACTGATAAAGTGAACATTATAACAGGAGATGAAAACTGTGTGGGCCAGAGTAATAGACAGATGAATGCACAGGAGTGGCAAGGGGAGGGGCAGAGAATTATGCATTGTCTAACTGCTGTACTCAGGCTTCACTGACTATGGTTGCCTTCAGATGGTATTCCCAAACATTCATACCTATGTATTCCCTGTAATATAGGCCACTTATGATAAGTACAGTAATATGGAACTGCTGGATCAATGTAAATGGGGTAGAGGGGCTTATTTTATTACTTTAGACCAAGAAACTCCACAGCAGTATGTTGTAGCATGTACAAGTACACTGTAGTCTGACCCCTGATATGTCTGCAGGAAGTAGCGAATGGCTACAAGGCATCAGGCTCAGCTCAGATCCAGATTTTATATTTGGCTCATGCTTTGTAAATGCAATTAATGACAGCTAAAACTTCTGAGGCAGCAATCAACAACCATCAGCCTTGCTAACAATAAAAATGATTTCTGATTTGCACAAGACAGTGTTTTTTTTTTTTGCACTGATGTCTGCTGTGTCACAGGCAAGTAACAATTTCAGAAAATGAGCACCAGTGATACTGAACTGTATTCAAAAATGTTCAACACAAAAACTAAAATAGAAGTATTAACAATACCCTCCTTACTAAGCATTGTTTGCTCTTCTTCAGAATGTCAGTTATGTGAATTTATCTCCAGAAATGCATTACGTTTGTGAAAAAATGGTCACCTTTTAAATAAACTATTATGTCCAGAAAAGCCACTATAGTCATACCTACATGGAACAGATATGCCTAGTGTCACATGAAATAAATCAAATGGTTTCCAATTAGAGCTACAGTTTATTTTTGTTTAGCTCAGTCTATACAATTGTTTTAACAATATATAAAAACGTTCCTATAAATTGCTTTTTAATAGAAAGCTACTTTTCTGTTTGCTGTGCAGATAGAAGGCATGTCTTTTGCATGTGTTTCTTTTGTAAAACATCTAGAACAAGTCAGGTAAAATGATGTATTACAGTGCGTATTAGTGTTAACATAGAACATTTCTGTATGTCTTTTGCAGATACTGGCTAATAACTGAAGACCTTTGGACAAAAATTGCAAATAAAACCTGTTTCAAAAGTTGATGCTCCTGTTTTTGTTGTTTATTTATTTACTTACTTACTGATTTTTTGATTGATTGTTTCATTCATTCATTTACTAATTTACTGTATATCAATGAAGCTAATGAAATGCCCTTAAAATGAGAAGAAGTTTGTGTTCGATCCCTTGTGCTTGTTACTGAGTACCATGCACATTTATGGTTGGTGAAAAGAACAATGTTTGCAGCCAACCTCAATGATCCTGAAAATAATTAATGACAAATTAAGAAACATTTTCACTCTTTGGATATGAGCTGTACTGTAATCTACTTAGAGGCTTATTATGTGGATGGCAACAGAGCAGTAACACCGCTTTAACAAGCCAGTGTACTGCCTAAGGATCAGTAACTTTTTTAAATGGTTAACTAAATATAAAAACCCTGAAGGAAAGACATTAACGATAGAAGAAGATATCTAAGCCATTTTGTTTGATTGTTACCCTGTGAACAAGCAGCTCAAGGGAATTATGTCTGTTTTCATTTGCTTCCTTTTTATGGGGGGATCATTATGTCTGCCCCTTGTACTTCAGCATTAAGCTACTATGTGTTTTCTACCACATCGTCACAGTCGGATCCAAGTACCCACCTCCCATTCTAAGTAGAAATGATCTTTTACATTATTACTTTTCCTGCCTCTTCATGCCTAATAGTTTGTCTTCTAATATTTATGGGGTTCCTATCAGTTCGTCGAAACTTCAGCAGTTCGAACACCATAACTGATTATCCCGAAGCCGCAGAACACCAAATTCTTTCCCAGGGAAAGAATTCAGTGGGCCGTTTCTGTGGCTTCACGATTTTCAGCACTGTGGTGGAAAGTTACAGGTCGGGTTCAAGTAAGTGTGCATTTGTGTAGAGGTTAGGGTTAGGGCGTGGGTTAGTTGAGTGTGCGATAGTGAAGGACCTTAGGGTTAGGGTTTGGGTTAAGGTAAGTGGATAGATAGTAGTGTATGTACAGTTTAGTGTAGGGTTAGATGTAGGATTTTAAGTGTATGTGTGTGGATTGCTGTTTTTTTGGTGTGCTTGTGATGTGTGTGTGTTTCTTGGAACAGCGATTTTTTCCCTGGAAAAAAAAAGTCACTGTTCAAAGCCTTCAATGGTTTTGCACTTCGAGGTTAGAAGTTCGAACATATGGTGTTCGAACTTCTGCCGTTTTTTCGAAGTAATATAGACCCTATATATGCATCCTTATCATGCATTCTTAATGATCGTAACTTATTACATCATATTTATGTCATGGTGAGTTTCTAAGGCCCACAAATGGCTTCTGAATGACATATGTATGATACGAAGGTCCATCAAGCTGTCTTCAGTTGACATCTATTTTCTTCTGTACGTTTTGCCCCCTCCCCCACCCCCACAGACATCCACATACACACAAACACACCCAGACATGTCATGCACACAGACACACACATACATACTCTCACACACACACACACACACACACACACACACACACACA
This sequence comes from Protopterus annectens, assembly GCF_019279795.1. Taxonomy (NCBI): domain Eukaryota; kingdom Metazoa; phylum Chordata; order Ceratodontiformes; family Protopteridae; genus Protopterus; species Protopterus annectens. The sequence goes on along the minus strand of NC_056728.1, from coordinate 1,745,512,440 downwards.
CACACACACACACACACACACTTGCCAACCATCCAGTCACCCAGTACAGTTTTACCCTGTCATTTCCCAAAGCATGAGAGCTAATCATGCTGTCACCCAGAAAGCCATGGATGCATCTTCTGATCATAATAGGGCATTCTAGAGTCTGCTTTATAGATCTATTGTAGTTCTTCTCAAACAGCTGAACCCATCAACAATGTGTTGTATTTGGACCAAACAGACGTGAACCATCAACTCTCACTGTAAGTCATCCTATATTGTATCTTACTACTTAAATAGGATTATGCCAAGCCTGTTCTTAGATTCTGACATTTATTTTCTTCTCTATAATAACATTCTTCTTCTGTGAACTTTGCATCCCCACTGAAAGATTTCACAATGAACAGTTGTCATAATATACAGTTTTCTTTTTGGGATAACCATTTTTCTCCATCATGTGACACTATCCAGACTGGTGCTGGTCTATATACCATGCAACTAATGAATTAGGGTTCGCTGACTGCCTTCTGTTGTAAATTATGTTCAAATTACCACTGCTGATTGTTTACATATCATTAGTTCCCAGTACTTTCTCATTTTATGGAATACTCCTATTTTTTTCTCATACATATACAAGGTATTTTTATTAATTAAAGAAGAATATTGAGTCAGATGCTTTTCTACAAAGGGATTTCTTCAGTGAAAGTGTAATAGAAGTTTCTTACCTAACTCAAGAACTTTCACATATTTTCTAAAAAATCATGATTCAAGTCCTTACTTAAAAGTTGATAGGACTGATTCACTATTTCCTTGCTATGTGCTAGAATAAATCCAACAAATAAATCAATGCATATGCTATCCTTTAACAGTAATAAGCCACAGAATACACTTTTGGCATTTTAGAGGAAAAAAATAAGATATAGCAGCAAAAAGCTCTCTATTAAAGTATAACAGAAAAAACACAGCTAGGATAAGAACATACTAGCATCAGTTCAGTGTAGATTTCAAAAGAAAACTAAAGTTCTCAAACGGAAACTAAAAGTTGACAGTATAGAAACAAGATTCTGGAGTCCTTGTAGATGATGACTTCTCATTTGATGGTCATGCTACTACCTGCAAAGCAAGTGTTTTTGTCCATCTGATCCCAAGTGGTATCAACAGTCACACCATGGAGGTAACTGTCTCTCTTCTGTGCACTGCTCTCACCAGACACATAGAATACTGCATCCTGCTCTGTGACCTCCTGACATGCTATCTGCTGCAGATGCAGGAAGTACATAGATTTATTATAAACAAAAACAAAGGGCTTTATGGCTTATTTTACAGCTGGATATAACAATCCCCTCTCCTCTCTAGCTTATCACCTTCTTAGTATAGACCTATGTTTGACATAATGAGTACTAAAGGGCCATTTACTATTAAAAATCCTTTGCTTAGAATACTCCCCGGTGACCTAAACACAGGAGTACACTTGGCCTCAATAAAAAAATACTAATGATATAAACCATCTGATGAATCACGGCAACTTCATACCTCAAAACTGATGCCTATGGAATAAATTCCCCTCTCAATTAAATTCATCTGATTAATCCATGGATCAAAGAAAGAAGTAGATGAATACCTGCAAGTGCCAACATGGTATCTGGGGCATTGAGATCCCTTGATGGCCAATAAACTTTGAGCATGTTCACCAAACCTATGTTTTCTTGAAACATGTATATTACAATAGAAAGATAAACACAGAAACATGAGAAGTATGAATGAGCTTAGGCATAGTGATAAATTCAAAAGTAAATCCTTATAGGTGCATAGGTTCATAGGTTCATAGGTTCATAGGTTGGTACTAGGCTATCGGCCCTAAGGCCTATGCAAGCCTAGCCATAACAATTCCCTGGAAATTTTTTCCCACAATATTTACTGCTCTGGGCCCCTGTCTAGCAGGGCAACTGACATGATCCCCGGGGTGAATTTCCTATCTCCCATCCAATCATCAAAGTTCCTTTTGAAGAGGGCCAATGAGGCGCTCTGCTTGACATGTATGGGCAGTCTATTCCAGAGTATGGGGAGTCTCTGGGTCAGGAACCTATCCCTCCAGCATGTTTTGTTTATTGTGATGATAAGGTTTAGATCCCTGGAGCATGTGGCTCTGAGGGATTGGGATTTCTTTAAGTGGAGCATGTCCAACAGCTCAGGGTTTGACATGGCCTTATATGTTAAGCAGAGATTGCCTCTGAGTAGACGATATGCCACAGAGTATAGCTGGAGTTTTTTTAGACGGTCAGCATATGGCATCTGCTTTAGGCCTGTGATTCTTTTAGTGAGGTATTTCTGTGGCCTTTCCAGCTGTTGCAGATGTCTTGTGAGGTACATACCAAATGGGGCATTGTACTCTATAATGGGTCTAATGAAGGATGAGTACAGTGGGACAATGACCTCCTTTTTTCTGGATGAAAAGCCCTTAGTGATGAGGTGTGCCACGTAGAAGGATTACCTGACTGTTGTGGTGATGTGGTTATCGAACGTGAGACCACTGTCCACTTGTGTCCCTAAGTCTGTCATCACACTTTCGATGTTTAGTGTCCTGCCACCTATGTGGTAGTTCATTGGGTACATGTTTTTTTCCAAAGGTGATAACTATACATTTCTTGGCATTAAGCTTGAGCCCATGGCTCTGGCACCAGGCATCTGTTTCTGTAAGGCCCTTTTGTAGAATATCCACATCATTTGGGGATTCAATAATGGCTCCCATTTTGCAGTCATCTGCAAACGTTGTTAGCCAGAGTCCCTTAGTGTTGGCCTGTACTTCAGAGAAGTAGATGCCAAACAAGAGTGGTCCCAGGACTGAACCCTGAAGTACTCCACTTGTCACTTGTCTGGAGCTGGATTTGGAGTCGGCTACTTTTACAGTCTGGGTTCTGTCAGTAAGTCAGTTAGCAACCCATCGAGTGACATAGGGATTTATGCCCAGCTTAGTAAGTTTATCTATGATTCCAGAGTGGGGGATGGTGTCGAAGGCCTTGGTGAGGTCCAGATAGGCTGTGTGGACTGCCTTACCCTCGTCCACAGCCTGGAGACCGATTCGAAGAAGTCAATCAGATTCAGGAGACAAGATCGGCCCTTCACAAACCCAAACTCGGTGGGGTCCAGTGTCTGGAGGTTGCCAATGTCTTTGTTTATAAGTTCCATGATAATGCGTTCCATGCCCTTGCAGATCAGGCTTGTCAGACTGATGGGACAGTAGTTCCAGGGATCCAAGGTGGATCCTCCCTTGTGGAGTGGGATAACTGCCACTCAGTGAGCATGAAGCCTGAGGTGAGGCTATGATTAAACATGACACTTAGGTGGGGTGCCAGTTCATTTTGTAGTTCATGTAGTACACAGCCTGGGATGTCATCTGGTCCCATGGATGCTGTATTCTTAGCTTTGGAGAGTGCTGTTTCTACCTGTGTGGCTGTGTTTATCGGAATTTGGCAATCTTTTGGTATTGAGATGGGCCCTTTAGGGGGTGAGAGGGGAGGGAAGTTGGCACAAAATCGATCTGCCAGGATATTGGCAATATCCTTGGGATCAGTATATTTAATGCCATTCTGTTGTAGCTCAGAGCAGATCTGAGCATTGCCATTTAGATTCTTGACATAACTATAGAATGCCCTGTGGTTGTCTTTGGAATCTTTGGCAATTTTATTTTCATAACTAGCTTTTGAGGATTTTATGAGGGATCTCAGCTTCTTAATGAGGCTGGTGAGGGAGTTTTTTGCATCCTGGGATTTTCCTCTTTTCTGCAACAGTTTCTTCCTTCTGTTGTATAGTTTGTTTATAGCAGGGGACCACCAGATTGGCTTCCTTTTTTGGAGAAGAGCATCTTGGTTCTATTTGGGATGGCACGATTCATGCACGAGTGGATGTGCTCATACAGTGCCTTAGTGTAGGATTCTGCAGTCGAACTGCCAGATCCTGTCTGCATGGGTGTTGTGAAGTTTGTCACTTCTGACTTCAGTAGCATGAAGTTGGCTTTGGAGAAGTTTTTTAAGGAGGTTTCCTTACTGGGGGGTGGGGGTGGGATGTGGATGTCAAGGGTGATTTGCTTATGGTCATACCTGACCAATTATCATACGCTTCTCACATCAGCAAGCATTATAATAAGAGGAAGATGTCCCTAGCTATCTAAAAAATCCTGACTCACTCAGTATAAAAGAAAATTAAAGTGAATAAGCAAAACCCTCAAGACAGCCATTAGGTAGTACATGAACTCAGGGTTGGGTTGCTACTCCCACTAAATACAACCACAAAACCTTCATAGCTTATATCAGAAAGCTAAGAAACAGTACATAGTGCTATACAGAGGTATCTGCTAATAGAGTATCTTAGTCTGAGCCTGAGGCCACTGCCTATATTCACTTCTAACTTCACCTCATGCAGAAAATCTACAATTGCATCCACCCCCCTCATTGCCATTCTTAAACTCTCTACTGACCAGGTTCTTGCTGCCATTTCAAAGGCCAAGAACTCCCTTAGTAAGATCTATGGGCCCTCACACTATCCCTGGCTGTCTTCTGTCTAGCACCAAGAAACACCCTCAGGTTTTCCCTAAGCCTGTTCAACCTAAGTCTTTCTTCTGATTATATCCCTGATGCATGATGAAAAACCACTGTGATACTACTACACGAGGCTAGTCCTACTGCTAACCCTGGGAATTACAAACCTATTAGCCTTACTAGCCTTATCTCTAAAGCCATGGGATAAAAGATTGTCACTCTAAATAACAGTGATATTGATAAGCCTAGCTTTTTGATGCCAAACACTTCAGTTTCATGGGTTCATAGATATGTACTAGGCAGTCTGTCTGCTGACCGTTACAAGATTAGCCAAAATACTCTTTTCAAAAGATCCCCCTCAAAGAGGGCAAAACAAGATAGATCAAAGGAGAATTTGAGGTTACCCATCAAATTAGCTAGGTTTACAATGAAGATGGCAAGAGAGCTGAGGGATACATTGGGATATGACTTTATCATGCCAACATGTCTTATTTATCTGCTGATGAAGGTTTACTTCCTTTAACTAAGTATTTGAGATACCATTAATCCTGCAAAAGAAAAGGAGGATAATTAGGGTTGGATCTTTCATGGCTTAAAAGGACAGACACAGATCTCCATGGAGGAGTCTATAAAAGACTAAGTACAGAGAAAGGGCTGCTAGTCTCTCCTGACAACTAAGATTCTTGAGGCCACTAATCTTTTATGAATCTCTGAGGTCTCTCAAGTTGTGTGATATGCTTAAGCAAATACACACCAAAAGGTGCATTATATTCAGTAATGGATCTGATAAGATACAAGTAAAGGAGAATTAAAAATTCTTTGGATCTAGTGGAAATGCCTTTAGAAATGAGATGAGCCAGATAAAAGGCTTTCCAAACTACTTTAGAGACATGATGGTCAAATGATAAGGAATTATCAACAAGAGTGTCAAGATCCCTTACAACAGTGTCTGACTGGTGGGGTGATTCACCTATATGTATCATGTCTACTCAGACTAGTTGACTTTTTTAAAGGTTACTGAGGCCCAGGATGAAGGCATTTCCATCCACAATGCATACCTTGATGTATCAAAATTTTTTCAATCGATCATGTGGGTATGATTGGTAAACTCTCTCAACTTAACATTAACTCCTGTGTAGTTAACAAGGTAACCAAACAGCTCACCAGCACAGCACCCACCATTACAGTTTGGTGGCACCTCTGTAAAACAAAAGAATGTCACATGCTGCCCCCCACTAACACTGTCATCATTTTCAGATGTGAAAGCAGAAGTCAAATGCGTATGGCTAACCTAGTTTGCTGATGATTGCAAAGTGGGTGCAGTTTCTTATATCTCCCCCAGGGCTCTCCGATTCTACAAAAGGACTCGATCTAATTAATGATTTGTGCAACAGTTGAGGGCTCATCCTGAATGCATCATAATTACCTTTGAGAAATGTAATACCCCTCTTAGACTATAAATGGCACTATCTGAAAACTGGCTCCATTATTAAAGAACGGGATAACGTTGTAGTTAATGATTTCTGTTTCCTCTTCCATGTCCCAGTTATGAATGGGAAATTCTTCTGTCTAGCCCATTATGTTCTTCATGGTATCCAAAATGTCATCATCTCACTTTATTCTGCCCTTATCAGAACCAGCACTGAACATAACATCCCCTTGAACATGTATCTTGCCAAGCAATTATTTATGTATGTATTTATTTATTTCCATATATTGACCAGGATAATCTGAAAGGTCAGAGTTATGGTATATACTCAACTCCACACAACGTGATAGTACTTATGTGGGTCATTTTGGTTAGGTACAAGAAGCAGGTTAACTTATTTAAGTATTAATTTACAGCTTAAGAAATATGTTTTTACAGTATTTACAGTATTTACAGACTACCAAGACATATATAATATTTACAAATTCAAACGGCCTCAAAGATAACCAACTAAGACAGCAACCTAAGTTCTCCTGGAAGACTAAAATCCCTTCACCTATACTCTGTTTCAGAGAGGCTTCTGTTAGAGAATCTGGGCTTAGCTTTTTGGGCCACAAGTGACCTCGAGTTTTCAATCTCCTGTACCTCCTTAAAACCAATAGTGCTATTAACACCTACTCTGTGCAGATCTCCACAATCACATTAGCAATACCTAATGGCACAACAGGTGATTAATTATTTTGCTTCTGAAATAGACTTTCTGTATATAACAGACAAAACAGGTACCTTGCTACTTTTAAAACCAGACTTAATGCCTGGATGTGAGACTGTACATTTATACCAGGAATGTATCATAATAGTCTACTCACTTTGCAGAATTAACAGACTCTTATCTGTTGGATGACTTGGCTAAGTTTTCAGTGACTACTTATGCCACATGCTTAGTATAAACTTATGAAGCTATCATACCTCTCCACCGCTTAGTTCAAGAAATCTTGACAAAGACAAAAATAATTGGGAACAAAGGTCCAAAACCGGAGACAGATTTTAATTATTGCTCTTAAACACTTAGAAAGTTGACAGAATAACAAGGTTTATGTTAGCATATATTTTCTGAAGGATATGAATACAGGAACTTAAATGTCTGTCATTATTTAGTGATTTCATTCCTCAATATGTTGGCAGAAAATGACAAATTTTATGAGGACCAGGCCAAAAATATGAGGCAAAAAATATGGACAGTCTGCAAAAATTTAGATAATTGACAGCATACCTCTCAAGTGCCCAGATTTTCGCAGAATTTCCAGATTTTTGCCTCATAATTTTGGTCTGTTCCTCATAAAATATGTGGTTTTCTGACAAGTCACTGAGGATTGACGTCCCTAAATAATAGTAAATAACGGCAGACATTTGAGTTTCAGATTTCATATCCCTTAGAAAACACATAATACTACAAAACCTGTTATTCTAACAACTTTCTAAGTTTATAGGAGTGATGTTTAAAATCTGTCCCTCTTTTTGGGCCTTTATCCCCCCATTATTTCTGGCTTTGTCCAAATTGCTTGCATTGAGAGACTGAGAGGTATGATTGAAAGGCATGCTTGAATCTTCTGAAATATGACTATCATGAAAATACCTCATAAAGGTAGTTTAATTACTACGTTTGTTAGTAAAGATGTGAGCATAAGCAACATTACCATAAAAATCAACAACATCAGTTAGACGATATACATAATGCCTTTTAAGATTCTGGAAAAGGAAGGTAACAATTCACTGTGGCTTTAGTTAGTCATTTCAATTTTTGGATGCTTTTTTGAAGGTAGGGCTAATGTAGCCTGTTTCCACCAAGATGCAGAGTGAGAGACAAATATTAATTATACAATAACCCCCATTAATATTCCAAAACGTGCACACTGATTGGCCAGCATGCCCGTTGTAAATCCCACAATATACCAACGGAAAAAGGTCCAGTCGCCCAGACTTTTTTCCATTGGTACGTGCTCAAAACATTCTTTTTTAACAAAGAAAAAAGAAAAAATGGAGCAACGTAGACTTTCTTTTCTCTGTTGCTTCCATTTCTAAGCACTGATGTACTGGGTATGAGTGGGACGCAAGTCCCATATGCATGCTCAGTACATCAAAACAAGGAAGCGTGGTACCACAACCAGCGAAAGAACAGTAATGCGCCATTATACAAAGACATTATTTAAGAAAAGTAAGTATTTTTTTTCTTAATAATGTCATTGTATAATAGCAATAACCGACTTTGTGGTTGTGGTATATTGAAGATTTACCCACGGTTGGCTTTATTTAATCACTCGGGCTTCGCCCTCGTGATTAAACCATGCCAACTGTGGGTATATATAGCAATAACCCATGCCTGGGTGTGGGTAATGCTGGATTTACCCATGGTTGGTGTGGTTTGGTCACGAGGGCGAAGCCCGAGTGGCCAAACAAAGCCAACCATGGGTAAATTCAGCATTACCCACACCCAGAAGTGGGTTATTGCTATTATACAATGACATTATTTAAGAAAAAAAATAATTACTTTTCTTAAATAATGGCATTGTATAATGCCTCCTTGCTGCCCTTCCGCAGCTGTCTGGTATTCTGCGGCAGTTCTGATGTACTGCACATGCGTATGCCTATGCAGTACATCAGAGCTGTGGGCAAAAGCAATGGAGAAAGCAAGATCTCCGTTGCTTTTTACAAACTGTTTAGCTATGTTAAATGGGTTTAACTTAGCGAGACAGCTTTAAAAAAAGCAACAGAGAATCTCCGTTGCTTATTTTAAAGCTGTCTCACTATGTTAAACCCATTTAACATAGCGAGACAGTTTTGAAAAAAAGCAACAGAGAAAGCAAGATCTCCATTGCTTTTTACAAACTGTTTTGCTATGTTTAATGGGTTTAACATAGCGAGATAGCTTTAAAAAAAGCAACGGAGAATCCCCGTTGCTTTTTGTAAAGCTGACTTGCTATGTTAAACTCGTTTAACATAGCGAGACAGTGTTGCTGTAAGAGTTATAGTAATGGAAAAAGTCTGGGTGACCGGACCTTTTTCCATTACTATAACTCAGATTTACAACGTGCATGCTGACCAATCAGCGTGCACGTGTTTGAATATTAATGGGGGGTCATTGTATAATCTTCAATATACCACACCACGTTGTCGGTTATTGCTTAAATACACAAGATGAACAGCACTGAAAAACAATAATGCCACACCATATGAACTTAATTTTAAATGTTAAAGTTAAAAACATGCCAGATACTGGCTTAGCTGCAGAATGTTTACATTATACCCATCAGCCCCTTTGTTATTTTATGAAAGAAATTTTTTCTCCAGTCTCTCACATGTATTTCATCATCAACCTGTTTGCTTTAGAAAGTATTTAATGATGACATCCATCTGGTAATACCACACTTTCTTAGGTACTTCAGTAGTCTCACATTTTGTTTAACACTTCTGTGTTTCAGCATAAATTAAATAAAATTCATGCTGATGATACAAGTTATACAACAAGGGTCACTATATATAAAAATATGCACATCATGAAAAGACTTGGCTATATTAGATTAATGGTCCAAAACTGGAATTTAATTCTATTACAAAAATGAAGTTAATGCAGGTGGGAAGCGAGAACAATAGAAGTAAGAATACAGCTGGAGGGTAGCTGTAGCAACAGCATATTCCTTCTGTGCCTATACAAGAGGACAGCTGAGAAGGCTAGAGGGAGTTCAGAGGAAATTTACAAAAAAAATGAAGTTGAAGAATGTAAGCTACGGAATATGATGTAAGGCATTAAAATTATTTAGTGTCTGTTATAGGTATATTCAGGCTAAATTTATCTTGGCATACAAATTTGTCTAGGATCCAGATCTGAAAATCATGTTCAGTTTAGAGATTAATACTTGCATTAAAATGCATAAGAATAACAATATGCAGTTTATAATGAAAATGGATAAGTCTGCGAGGAGGTCTCAGTATATTTCTGTTAGAATTACAAAACTGTGGAATTACATCCCATTTAATTTTAAACAATCGAACAGATTGGAAATTTTTAAGAAAAGTATAGATACATGGGCTGGTAGAAAGGCCTACATACCATATTTTGTGGAATCGACATTTTTTGATGGTAGATCAGCCTAAAATGCTGTCTTTGAATGTTTGAACTTATATGAAGAAATGGACCAGAGGCACTCCTACTGATGATTTGAAAGGAAACAAGCAATGAGGATGGAGCAGAAAGTCATGTGGGTAGAGTAGGGGGTGTTCAAGTGGAAACATATCCAGTAGAAACCAGCAAAACATTATTGCTCTATATAGGCAGGTCAAGAACCCACTCTGATGCAGTTTGTGCAGTTCCCAAGGCTATAGACAACATTCAGAAACATCTCATTGTCTGTGCAGAACTACATTAGCTGGTTTGCATAGTCTGTAAGAATGGGATACTTCACAAAGGATTTCTGAAAAGGTGCTGGCATCAGAATACCTATGGAGTCTGCACTTACACAGTTCTATGGACATTCTTTGTGCACATGAGCTCAGTACAGTATCCACATGATGACAGAGATTTACAGACACTCCAGCAGCAAGGATTCATCAGCTGTGAGATAAAGTAATCGGACAGCATCATGCTGAGAAGTGTTGGCATGCGCCATTATTTTCATTGGTGTGCAGATACCAGTATATCCCTGGTACTGTATGGGTTTGTTCTGAATGGAATCTGCACTAGACTTAACACATCTAAGCCAGTAGCAAACATGGGGGTCATGGGTCACATTCTCTGTGCAGGACTGCATGAGTCAATCATTTTACATGGCTCAGATGTTTAGATAATGTTGTCTACTTCGGACCCACATTAAAGCCACACAACATAATGCGACCATCCTGGTACAGCATGCATACTGCAGATTAGGGGTTGTCTCTACATCTTAGACCTTCTCTTTATAAAGAAATAAACAGTATAGAGGCCTCTCAAGTAAGGGCAACAAAAATGCTAAGTGATCTGCACAAGAACTTGTATAAAGAGTCTTGAAGAGTTTACTGATAAGATAGAAGATGAGAGGTGATGACAGAAATATTACAGTACCTCAGTGGAACTTACAAGAGTACATCTAGATATAATAAAAAAAAAAAAAGGAAATGTATATAAAAGGAAAAGAATGTTTGAAAATTCAGACCTGACAGATCTGGGGAGATAGGAGTAAATAATCCCGGGGATTAGAAAGAACCTCACTGCCAGCAATAACAGCTGCAGCCACAAAGCACTGTGTCCACAATGTGGGAAAATGTGATTCAGAGACATGTTAGCCTCAGTGAGAAAATACCTCATTATCAGCTAATCTGAATGTCTCTAAATCACTATAACTACCAAAAATGCAAATCAGCACTTTCCTACAGTCATTAGCATTCGCATTCCATGCAGTGCATTGGCACAGACACCCCATTCACTCTCCCATATAAATGCACATGCGTATATATACACACACACACACACACACACACACACACACACACACACACACACACACACACACACACACACACACACACACCAGATACCAACATACCTGTCCCTGAAATGACAGAATTTCCAGATATCTCTTGTTATTTTTGCCTCTGCCCATGTAACTTAAATTTTCCCTCTCACATCTTGGAATCGTATTTTCTGTGATTGTGGAAAGAGTTCATTTTTGCCACAGCTCTTGCCACCAGCGGTGAAGTTCTTTCTGTATCACCAGGTTATTTTCTTCTCAAACAAGTTCACAACACAATTTATAGTTTAAGATGTGGCCGAAGAAATGGTAAAAGAAATTTAAAATGGTAAATATAAGACTAAGTGTATAACTGTATAGAAGAACTTAAAACAGTTTAATCTCACTGGTGCATGAAACAAAACACAGAACTAAAAATAAATCAAAGGAACTAAAATATAGGACAAAATAACCATAACATATAAGGAACACAAACCAGAGTTGCAAATGAAAGAAAAATTAAGTCAATAGTTATATCTATCTTAGGAAAAGCTCATGTCTGTATCTGCAAGACAGTAATATAATATAAATACAATATTCCACTGCTTTCATGTACCATCACAATTATTTCTTAAGCTATGCTTGTCATATTAGATTTGTATTATGGAAGTTTCAAAACAAAAGCTTGGATAAAGTGAATACCCTGTCTTCCATTTTTGTAGAGATGTCAGGATTTTTTGTTTGACAATTCATTAGATCTGACCAATGCAAACATTACTAAGGGAAAGCAGCAGCTCTGTTCAGTTTGTCTTTGATAATCACATTAATGACATTGGAAGGCTTATAATCAGACGTACAAGTTTCCTATTATAAGTTCCAGGTTTTATAAATTATTTACAGGCAACAAAAAACTTGCTTTTTCAGGAAAATACATTTATTCACAGCTGCAGACATGGTAAACAAACAAGTGATGTAATAGACATCACCCCGTTTAGTCAGTTGTACTTGCAGATGCAAAGAAAACAAGCTCAGTTATAATGCTTAGAGGAGGTATATTTTAATTCAGTGTAAGCCATACAACTGGCATAAATTAATAACCTGTCAACAAATTAACAGTGAGCCAGCAAGTGCATAAAGGGGCACAATATAGCTTAGCATCATACAAATGACAGAAATGTATTTGATTGCAACCAGTCATTAACTAAATGGAAATCTTAAAACTTTTGTTTTCTATGTGGGCATTTGTATTCTCAAAATCTCCCATGCAAGGAAGAAACCTGCATCTGCCCTTTTTTATTATAATTACTTACAAGGCTGTCAAACCTCAGAGATAAGAATTGATTTCAAAGTTTCAAATGTTCCATTTAATCATCTGTCTGTGAACAGGTGGGCGTAGACCAATCATTTATCATGAGATGAGCAAAAGCTATTTGAATGTAGTTGCATAAGACTATAGAAACAACACTAGGTAACAATCATATGAATTATAAGATGCATAGCCATATACACCTTTAAATAGAAACAGTTAAAAGTTCCTGCCACCTTTACAAGCTCTTAATAATGTTAATCTCCCAAATCAAGTAGGATCATGTATCATAACCAGTTGTCAAGAATAGCCTTAAATACAGACAGAGTAGTACTTTGCTTGACCTGCAGTGGTAACTTATTCCATAGGTTAGGAATACAATCGCTTAGGAACAAATCTTTCCAGTGAGTCTTGTTCATTTGTTGGTGTATTATTAGTTCCTTAGTGTGGGTGTGTAGAGTCACTGGTTTTGTGAAGAAATAGGTGGTCTAATAGGACTGGGTCTTTTATGGCTCGAAAATTAAAAAGATGGATGATTTTGACTGGTATCAGTCTTGCTCAGTGTAAAGCTTTGATTTCTTTCCATTCACTGCTTACAGAAACCACTAAAGAAAGGTTCATAGCTGAAACCAGTCTGTTTTCTATTTTACTCTGTAATAAAACTTGGATTTCACTACTGCTTTCCAGTGCTGGCCTTTCTTTGGACTGCTTGGGGTTTCCCAGCATAGCACCAAGGACTGCAGAGATAAGTTGCACTAGTTACATAATATAAGTGCAGGAGAAGACAATTTGATCACATTTTTTATAGTTTTCTGGTTACAGGTGGGCTGCCTGTTTATGTAAATGACACCTTTGTTGTTTGCTGTCTGCTAACAGTCTGGCTGTAACTTTGGAGTATGAGGTGGGGGGCTGCCTCTGTGTATTTATGTGAAACAAACTTGAAATAACATCACTTGTTCAATTATATTTATGTATGTATATATATATATATATATATATATATATATATATATATGTGTGTGTGTGTGTGTGTGTGTGTGTGTGTATGCATGTATGCATTTTATCAAAATCAGACATCTGAAAAGTACACAATCAAACAAGTGAATACTGTTGCTTGTATCGGGGGGGGTCTGCCTATTGATGAAACTAACTGATTCTTTTGATATTTGATAAGATAAAACTCTAAATTTGCATGAAGTAGGTTATAAAACAGAGATGCCAGACTAACGATGTACCACCCACTCAAAGTCCAAATGATAAAGTTAAGACTGTCTTATCTTGGTCATACCGGCAGAAGAGAGAAGTCACTGGAGAAGGACATTATGTTTGGAAAGATCGAAGGAAGCAGATGTACCACCTATCTGGGCAGTAGCAGATGGGCAGTGTTGGAGGTGGAAGATGACTTCTGATGCTGCAAATTTATACTGCACAGAAGAAAGGCCCGGCAATCTATTTCTGTATTCTGAAAACCGGTAAAAACAGATTCAAACTGAGAAGCATGTAAATAGCTGAAGGCTGCGTCTCAACCATTAATGCTCGTTGACACAATTTTAAAATGAACAAAAAGGTTGTTTATTTGAAATAAAGTGCTTTTTGTCACACAGAATTGTGGGACTTCCTCAGATAAAAACAACTAGCAGAACACTACTTTATATCCTGTGCTCGTAATCACTGCGAGTGTTAAACATTGAACTTCATCGCTACACTTGTGCATGATTTCTACAGCTGTGCAAAATATTGCATATGTGACTAAAATAATCGTTTAAAACATAAAAAACGTAAAAAATGTAAACAATATGTTTTTCTAAACCATATTTACAATTTCTATATAAAATGAATACTAAATTAATACTGCTGGTTGCTGCAATAAGTGTCTGGGTGTGTGAATATAGATACACATGTTTAATACATATATTTAATATTTAATCATCTGTACATATACAACCCTAGTTTTATAAGGTAAAATAAAATGGATCAAAAAAAATGTAGTGTTGTAGTACCAGAAGTACTGAGTCCATAATTAAACTTGACAATGTTGGTGTATTAAATGTTTAATATGCTTACTTGAAGAAGTTTCCAATATATTTTGTCTAATGCTAGCACTTGGAACCCCAAGTGTGTTTATCCATGACCTGTCCATTAAATAATTTATCTAGTTAAACTCTTCAGTTTTAAAATACAGTAAATGGAACATGTTTCATTCAGGCCTGGGGGTGAACATGCATTAGTATGTAACTGCCAATAAAGTTCCAATACTTCTAGACAGGCTGAATCGGGCCCCCCCCCCCTCCCATCTGGATGGATGCAATCTACACCTCTAAATGAAAATTTATGGTTGGGGTTCTCTGCATTGTGTTTCGCTAAAGCCTTCTCCAATTTACCTTTCCTAATATGATGCAGGTGTTCGTAGACATGATCACGTAGTCTCCTGCCTGTCTAACCAAAATAAAATGCTGCACATTGTTGGCACTGTGCTACATAAACAACGCCTTTTGATTGACAGTTAAATTTGTATTTCACTTTGTAAGTGTTATTTCTGATACTAAAGGTCTCTCCAGTAGCCATGTGGATACAGTAATTACACATGTTACATTGAAACATGCCCTTCCTCCATGGAATTCCCTGAACCTGACTTTCCATGATTTGTTTTAAATTTTTACCTCTTTTCCACACTATTGTGGTGTTTCTGGTAATTTCCCTCTCAACTCATTATCATAGTGAATCAAAGGCCAGTTTTTTTTGAATGATAAATTAAATAATTTCACTATCTATGCTGAAGTGAGTAATAAATTTCAACCATGGTATGTTTTCAACATTAACCTGGTCCTGGGCTCCTGGGTGTAATACACTACCAAGAATTGGTTGGTATATCCCTTGATCTGTTTTCCCCATGACTTCTACAATAAGTTTATCAATACGTTGTCTGGGCTAACCACGTCTAATAAACATGTCCTTCAGTAGCTGGCACTCATCCAAAAAGTCGGTATCCCTTGATACCATCTGTGCAGCCCTGACCAACTGGCCTTGCACTACTGATCTTTTCTGGTACCAGGGGTGGTTGCTACTATAATGTAGGAAACTATTACAGAAAGTCTCCTTCCTGAAAATCTTTGCACAGAAGGATTTATCTCTATAGTCTTTCCATAAATCAACATCAAGGTAAGCAATTCTGTCAGTATTGTAGGTGTATGTAAATGACAAGAAGCTGGAAGTTGAGATAAAGAATGCTACTAAATCAGTAGCTGTTTTTTTCATCTCCTTCTGTTAATATACAAATATCATCCAGAAAGCGCTTGTAAAACTTTATCTGGTTAGCCACCTCACGATTCTTCCCCACTATCTCCTGCTCCCAATATGCCATGACTAAGTTCGCAAAACTTGCCCCACACGTGGACCCCATGGCCACACCAACTTTCTGGAGATAAATGTTGTTATTGAAAGTCAAAAAATTGTAGAATAACACAATATCTAAAAGTTTTTGTACTAGTCCAATTTCTGATTGGGGGGGGCCTCTTTTTCTGAGCATAAAATCTACCCATTCAATGCCTTCCTCATGGGGAATAGATGAATACAAATCCTTCATGTCAATGGTCGAAAAAATTCAATTTTTCATCAAACTTAAGACCACTGATGTTCTGAAGTAATGACCAGGAATCTTTACAAATAGCAGTTTCCTGTACCACATATTTTTGAAGGATATTGTCCACTACTTTTGCACAAGGATAGGTGATGCTATTTCTGACATCAACTAAAGGTCTTATGGGCAGGTCAGTCAAAGATTTGTGAATCTTGGGAATCCCAAATAAGATTGGCATCCTAGGTGACAACATACTGAGGTAATTTAAAGTTTATATGTCAATTCTTCCTTCTATGAACAAATCTTTAATGAATGAACAGATCATAGGGTATGCCTAATTAAGTTAATTTCTAGACTTTTCCTGGTATTACTATCTAAGATTTCTAACATTTTTACCGTGTATTGTTCTTCCTGCATCACGACTCAGCCACCACCCTTGTTGGGTTGCATGATTCTGACCCCTGCTATTCTAATAGCATCTATAGCTAGTTTCTCTTCCATGGAACAACAAGTCACCTGACATTGTCTGTATTTCAATTAAATTAATCAAAGGCTCAGAAGGTATTATTATCGCTCTCACGCAACTGTGTCAACAGATTTGGAAGGGAAAAACATGGCCAACTGACTAGAGAAGATCATTGTCCATACCTATACCTAAGAAAGGCAATGCTAAGGATTGTAACAACTACAGAATCATCATCTTCTTTTGGCTGATCCCGTTGGGGTCGCCACAGCGGATCATCTGTTTCCATTTCTTCCAGTCCTCTGCATCTTGCTCTGTCACAGCAACCACCTGCATGTCCTTTCTCACTACATCCATAAACCTTATCTTAGGCCTTCCTCTTTTCTTTTTACCGGATAGCTTCATCCTTAGCATCTTTTTCCCAATATACTCAGCATCCCTCCTCAGCACATGTCCAAACCAACATAATCATGCCTCTCTGGCTTTGTCTCCAAACCCTCCAACCTGGGCTGACCCTCTAATATACTTATTCCTATTCCTGTCCACCCTCATCACACCCAGTGCAAATCTTAACATCTTTAACTCTGCCACATCCAGCTCTAACTCCTGCCTTTTTGTCAATGCCACTGTCTCCAACCCATATAACACAGCTGGTCTCATTACCCTCTTGTAGACCTTCCCTTTCACTCTTACTGGTACTCGTCTGTCACAAATTACTCCTGACACTCTTCTCCACCCAATGCATCCTGCCTGTACTCTCTTCTTCACCTCTCTTCCACACTCACCATTACCCTGAACCATTGTTCCCAAGTATTTAAACTCATCCACCTTCACCACCTTTACTCCTTGCATCCTCACCATTCCTCTATCCTCCCTCTCATTCACAAACATATATTCTGTCTTAGTCCTGCTGACCTTCATTCTTCTTCTCTCTAGAGCATATCTCCACCTCTCCAGGGTCTCCTCCACCTGTTCCCTACTCTTACTACAGATCACAATGACATCTGCAAACATCATAGTCCACGGGGACTCCTGTCTGATCTCATCTGTCAACCTGTCCATCACCATTGCAAATAAGAAAGGGCTCAGAGCTGAGGCTTGATGAAATCCCACCTCCACCTTAAACGCATCAGTCACTCCCACCGTAGACCTCACCGCTGTCACACTACCCTTGTATATATCCTGTACCACTCTTACATACTTCTCTGACACTCCTGACTTCCTCATACAATACCACAACTCCTATCTAGGCACCCTGTCGTATGCTTTCTCTAAGTCTACAAAAACACAATGCAACTCCTTCTGACATTCTCTGTACTTCTCCATCAACACTCTCAGAGCAAATATCGCATCTGTAGTGCTCTTTCCCGGCAGGAAACCATGCTGCTGATCACTAATCATCACGTCCCTTCTTAACCTAGCTTCCACTACTCTTTCCCATAACTTCATGCTGTGACTGATCAATTTAATCCCTCTGTAGTTACTACAGCTCTGCACATCACCCTTATTCTTATAAATCGGTTCCAAAACACTTTTTCTCCATTCCTCAGGCATCCTCTCACTTTCCAAGATTTCATTAAACAATCTGGTTAGAAACTCCACTGCCATTTCACCTAAACACCTCCATGCTTCCACAGGTATGTCATCTGGACCAACAGCCTGTCCATTCTTCATCTTCTTCATAGCTATCCTTACCTCTTCCTTGCTAATCCATTGCACTTCATGATTCACTCTCCTCACATCATCCAACCTTCTCTCCCTCTCATTCTCTTCATTCATCAACCCCTCAAAGTACTCTCTCCATCTGCTCAACACACTCTCCTCGCTTGTGAGTATGTTTCCCTCATCATCCTTTATCACCTTTACCTGCTGCACATCTTTCCTAGCTCAGTCCCTCTGTCTAGCCAATCTGTACAGGTCCTTTTCTCCCTCCTTAGTGTCCAACCTTTCATACAACTCTTCATATGCCTTATCCTTAGCCTTCGACACCTCTCTCTTTGCCATGCACCTCATCTTCTTATACTCCTGTCTACCTTCTTCATCTCTCTGATAATCCCATTTCTTCTTTGCTAACCTCTTTCTCTGTATACTCTCCTGTACTTCTTCATTCCACCACCATGTCTCCTTGCCATCCTTCCTCTGTCTAGATGTCATACCAAGCACCTTTCTAGCAGTCTCCCTTACTAGCTCTGCAGTAGTTACTCAGCTATTCGGTAACTCTTCACTGCCACCCAGTGCCTGTCTTACCTCTTCCCTGAACTCCACCTCACAATTACCCTTTTTCAATTTCCACCATTTGATCCTTGGTGTTGCCCTTACACTCCTCCTCCTCTTCTTGAACACCAACATCATCCTACAAACCACCATCCTGTGCTGCCTAACTACATTTTCCCCGGTCACCACTTTACAGTCTCCAATCTCCTTCAAACTGGCCCTCCTACATAAGATATAATCCACCTGTGTACATCTTCCTCCACTCTTGTATGTCACCCTATGCTTCTCCCTCTTGTTAAAATATGTATTCACCACAGCCATGTCCATCCTTTTCACAAAATCCACTACCATCTGACCTTCTGCATTCCTTTGCTTAACACCATACCTACCCATCACTTCCTCATCCCCTCTGTTCCCTTCACCAACATGCCCATTGAAATCTGCTCCAATCACCACTCTCTCACCCTTGGGTACAGTCATCACCACTTCATCCAACTCACTTCAAAATGTTTCTTTCTCATCCATCACACACCTAACTTGTGGAGCATATGCACTAACAACATTCATCATTACACCATCAATTTCCAGCTTCATAAACATCACTCTATCCAACACTCTTTTCACCTCCAAAACACTCTTAGCATACTGTTCCTTCAGGATAACTCCTATGCCATTTCACCTCCCATCCACACCATGATAAAACAATTTGAACCCACCTCCGATACACCTAGCCTTACTCCCCTTCCATCTGGTCTCTTGCACACACAATATATCAACCTTCCTTCTGTCCAGCATATCGGCTAGCTCTCTCCCTATACCAGTCATACTGCCAACATTCAAAGTTCTGACCCTCACTACCACAGTCCTAGTCTTTCTCCTCTCTTCCTGCCTTCAGCCATGCCTTCCCCCTCTTCTCCTCCTTCGGCCAATAGTAGTCCAATTTCTGGCAGCACCCTGTTGAACAACTACAGAATGATTGCATTAATTCCACACACCAGCAAACTACTGCTGAAAATAATACAATGAAGGCTACAATTGCACATTGAGCAAGAACTACCCGAAGTTCAGGCTGGTTTCAGAAAAGATCAAGAAACAAGCAACATTATTACAAATATTAGATGGATATTGGAGAAGAGCAAAAAATACCAAAAGCCCATATATGTTTGCTTCATCAACTACAGCAAAGCTTTTGACTGTGTGGATCATGCCAAACTATGGAGAACTCTAACACAAATGGGAATACCTAAACACATAACTCAGCTGATAAAGAGCTTTAATCAAAATCAAGAAGCTGCAGTGAGAACTAAATACGGCAACACTGATTGGTTTCCAATAAAATGTAGTGTCAGGCAAGGATGTATCTCATCACCTTACCTGTTCACTCTTTACAGTGGAGCCACCTTCAGAAAAGCAAATTTGGAAGAAGAGACTGTTTGTTTTAAAGTTGTCAGCCAAAATATAAACAACCTGCGTTATGCAGATGACACAATGCTCATCACCAGCAGCAAAGAAGACATGCTATATCTATTGAGAAAACTTAAAGCTGAAAGTCATAACATGGGATTAGAACTGAACGTAAACAAGATGGAGATTATGAACACAGAAAATGATGAAGATTTTGAGCCTGAAGATGATAGAATAGAAGTTGTATAGAATTTTAATCTCCTGGGCTATTTTGTAAAAATGGAAGCAACTAGCAGGGAAGAAATACTTTGCAGAATTGCATTTGGTCGCTCTACAATGAAAGCTCCTGACAAAGTATTCAAATGCAAGGAAATGACACTCAAAACAAAGATAAGACTTGTCCACACACTTGTTTTCTCAGTGGTCAAGTGAGGATGCAAAAGCTGGACACTACAAAAATGGGACAGAAAGAAGATTGACTCATTTGAACTTCAGTGCTGGAGAAGGATTGTCTGCATGCCTTGGACTGCCAGAAGAACTAACAAATCAATTTTGGCACAGTTCAAACCAGCGATGTCACTCGAAGCCCAAATTATGACATTAAGACTGTCTTATTTTGATTATACCGTCAGAAGAGAGAGGTCACTGGAGAAGGACATTATGTTTGGAAAGATCAAAGGAACCAGATGAAGAGGGTGACCTGCAACCAAATGGCTGGACATACTAATGACAATCATAGGGGTGATGCTGAAGGACTTTGCCAGACTAGCATGGAACTGACTTCTTTTTTATCATTAATTCATCAAGTCCCTAGGACTCAAACCTGAGTCAATGGTACCTAAGAGAGAGAGGCTATAAAATTTGATGTGGCTACTGTGTGTTTGTGTAAAGCAGAACTGAATGTATTACTGTGGACATTACTATGTTTTATCACTATTGGGCAAATGGGTATACATAGACAAGACAGTGGCTACAGTTCCTATTTATGGGGTCAACATGTGGATGTAAGCAACTGTCCATGCTCTTAGCTAATAAAGTGGCTAAACTGTTGGATAAGGGACAGGAGACTGCCTGTAGATGAAAACTGGCCCTATTGCCATTTGTTCAGTTAAAACCATCTTTATGGTTTTGCAAGACTATTGAGCATTTGTGTACAAAAGTTAGAAGAGTGTTTGTATGAAGCAAACTTGAAATACCATACTATATAAATTAAAAAAAAAATCAGTCAACAGATTGGTTACAATTGCTGGGTATATGTGGGAGAATGACTTTGGATGAGTGTCCCTTTTTATATAATTAGTTTAAACAGTCACTAATATGGCTTTTTGGAGGACTTATGTGCATTTGTTTAAAGTAAGTTGGAATAATTTAATGTGGCTACTGTGATTTTTTTGTGTATGAAACCAACAAAAAATACATTATTTTGGGGATTAGTTTAGTTTAATTTAGTTAGTTCTTGAGTTAGTTAGATAGTTGGTTAGTTTTACAATAATCAGGCATCTGAGCTGTACACTGTTAACATGGTGGATGTAGTTACTAAGTCTGGGTGTAACTGGCTGTAGGTGAAAGTATATGACCTTATTGTCATTTGCCCTCTTTAAATAGTTATTATCTCATTAAGGCCTGGTGATGCCTCCAGACATTTCTCTATTTACACCCTATTGATACTTGTTGGGGTCTAATATTGCCTATTAATATTTACAATAATAATTCCAAAATTATGTTGCATACAAGTAATTGAAAGATTTCATCATTTTGTTTACATGATGGACAGTGTAACTGCACTAATACTTTGCTTCTGTCTAGTGCAGGTAAAGAGAGGTTAATTGTTGTTCATATATTTATTTATATTGTCATAAATTTCATATTTCTCTAAATATTTCAACAACCAACAGGCACACTTAGAACTGCTTGCCTCATATAAAAGCTCTCAGCCAGGTGAATAAAATGCTGTCAACAATGTGTGACAACTTGTGTGGTTGTTAAGATACTGTAAGATATAAAACATTGCAAAGTCAAAAGATACTGTATTTACTGAGACTTATAAAATCAAGTTTAATACCTTTACCTAAAGAAAACTGCTACTACTGTAAAATATAGCTTGAGCTGAAGAGTTTGCCATTTGCACAGTTACTATGGTTTCAGAGATATTGACATTTGTTTGAAATGTGAGGACATGATTTGATTTTATCAGAAAGCTTAGGCTCCTCTCATTCAAAGTTACACTGCATACTCTTTCAGAGCTCCATTAGAGGGAATGAGTTGTTCTGACTTTGATAACTACAGTGTATTTATGGAAAGTTAATTGGAATAATTTACTGCAGCTACTTTTTTGTACAAAGCAAACTTTAATTGCATTATTGTGGCCATTCCTTCCACAATTAGGTGTTTAACACATTCAAAAATGGCTACAATTGCAGGATATAGAAGGGAGGTTGTTGCCTGTGAATGCAAGTAGCTACTGTTTTGTTGTTTTCTCAGTTTAAATTTATTAATCTGGTTTGTTGGCATCCTTTAACATGGCTACTGCATGTCTATGTGAAGAAAATATGAAGTAACGTACTGAGTCCATTTGTTTGAAAAATGAAACATCTGAGGCATACACAGTCAATTAATGGCTACAGTTGTTGGGCACAGGGCTGTCTGTTGATGAAATAAAATTTCAGAGGTGTCCACAGGAGCTTGAAGATGATAGAATAGAAGTTGTGTAGAATTTTAATCTCCTGGGCTATTTTGTAAACATGGAAGCAACTAGCAGGGAAGCAATACTTTGCAGAATAGCACTTTGTCACTCTACAATGAAAGCTCCTGACAAAGTATTCAAAAGTAAGAAATTACAATCAAAACAAAGATCAGACTTGTCCACACACTTGTTTTCTCAGTGGTCAATTAAGGATGCAAAAGCTGGACACTACAGAAGAGGGACAGAAAGAAGATTGACTCATTTGAACTTCAGTGGTGGAGAAGGGTTGTCTGCATGCCTTGGACTGAAAGAAGAAGAATTAACAAATCAATTTTGGCACAGCTCAAAGCAGCTATGTCACTCAAAGCCCAAATGATGAAGTTAAGACTGTCTTATTTTGGTCATACCATCAGAAGAGAGAGGTCACTGGAGAAGGGCATTATGTTTGGAAAGATTGAAGGAACCAGATGAAGAGGGTGACCTGCAACCAAATGGCTGGACACACTGATGACAATGAAAGGGATGATGCTGAAGGACTTTGCCAGACTAGCTCAAGTTCCTGGGATTTGAACCCAAGTCAATGGCACCTAAAGAGAGAGGCTATAAAACTTGATGTGGCTACTGTGTGTTTGTGTAAAGTAAAACTGAATGTATTACTGTCGACATTACTATAATTTTACCACTATCAGGCAAATGGGTATACACAGACAAGAAAGTGGCTATAGTTCCTACTTATGGGGACAACATGTGGATGTAAAACAACTGTCTATGTTCTCAGCTAATAACGTGGCTAAACTGTTTGATAAGGGGCACAAGACTGCGTGTAGATGAAAACTGGCCCTTTTTCCATTTGTTCAGTTAAAACCATCATTCTGGTTTTGCAGGACTATTGAGCATTTGTGTACAAAAGTTAAAAGAGTGTTTGTATGAAGCAAACTTGAAATACCATACTGTGTAAATTAAAAAAAAATCAGTCAACAGATTGGTTGCAAATGCTGGCTAATTGTGGGAGACTGACTTTGGATGAAAGTGTCCCTTTTTATATAATTAAACAGTCACTAATATGGCTTTTTGGAGGACTTATGTGCATTTCTTTAAAGTAAGTTGGAATAATTTAATGTGGCTACTGTGATTTTTGTGTGTGTGTGTGTGTGTGTGTGTGTGTGTGTGTGTGTGTGTGTGTGTGTGTGTGTGTGTGTGTGTGTGTGTGTGTGTGTGTGTGTGTGTGTGTGTGTGTGTGTGTGTGTGTGTGTGTGTGTGAAACCAACAAGAAATACATTATTTTGGGGATTAGTTTACTTTAATTTAGTTGGTTAATGAGTTAGTTAGATAGTTTGTTAGTTTTACACAGGGGCGGCTCGTGCTATCGGGCTGCCGGACTGCAGCCCTCCCACCTAGAAATTACAAAAGAAAAATCTTTAAAACTGGAAAACAAAAACAAAAAAAAAATCACGAGTCCCGACTCCTCTGCGCATGCGCAGAGGCATTAGCAGAACTCAGACTGCCTTTATCAGCAGTCCGGATAGAGACAAAGAGGTACCCAGCAATCATTGCTGCGAGATACCCAAGAATCTGTGCGGTTATGACTGCACAGAAGAAGAGCTCCGGACTGCTTCGGCTGCAGGCAGAACCAATGAGGGGTGAGCTGCTGCTGCTCTCACGGGACGTTCATTGCACGGGCTTGGCTTCATTCGTGGATTACTGTTTCAGGTAGGTGTTTGGTTGCTCTCTGGATTGTGGGCTTGCTTCGTCCGTGAAACGGTGGCCGCTGGCTGGAGTGTTGGTTTGCACTGTGATACGGGTAGGTGTTTGGTCACGAACAGGTAGGAGAAGGCTTGGTCGCTCTCTGGATTGTGGGCTTGCTTCATTTGTGAAATGGTGGTCACTGGCTGGAGTGAACAGGTAGGTGGAGGCTTCATAACTAGGACATTTGCTGGACAAAGGGTGTGTGTGTGTGTGTGTGTGTGTGTGTGTGTGTGTGTGTGTGTGTGTGTGTGTGTGTGTGTGTGTGTGGTATGCACTAGTAGATTGACTCTGATTTTTTTGTAACATCTGATCAGTCAGTTGCACCCTAGTGAACTGTCAAGCTGTGCATTGATTATCAAACTATGTATGTTTCTAATGTGTGTATAATATAAACTACAGGAATACACAACATGCCATCGTTTTGCCACAACATGCTAATATTGCATTTGTACACCAGAAATATCTAGTCTTCAGCACAAATAACCAAAGAAACCTCTATCGACTGCAGTAAATAAATGCAATTAGTTACATCAATAAAACAAGTTGTTGTTGTTGTAATAAAGATTACTAAACCATATAAGGTCAGTTCACTTTATCAGCTCAGATATATGATATTGCATTTTCTCACATCTTACAAAATGCACAGTACAAAATAAATTGAGCTGCACTACTTCTGTAAATACTCAGCCGGCAATACAGAAATCAAAGCAGTTCCTCAGACTAAGTTACTGGGATTCTTAATTGATGACCAACTCAAATTCGACCAGCATTTCCATCAAGCCATCGTAACAACACACATGAAACTTGGCTCCCTCTTCAGGGAGGAGCACTAGCACATAGATAATGCTAGAAAATCCATTGACAGATCATACCTATTCCTATCTATTCTTACTAATTTTAACCAAACTTACAAAAATTAATTAGAAACATGCTATAACAAAGTTGATAAGTTCGCTGTAAAATCCCCATGCAAAACCTATCATTGCATTGCCTAAGAGTAGTTCTTATCTTAACTTTGTTTTCACAGTGAGACCAACTGGCCAGCGATTTAAACTCTGATAAATAAAGTTATCAGACTAATGCAACAATAATCATAATGCCACAGATCTAGTGAACTGGCTTTATCTTAAGCCTTCAGTAAAGCTGAGTAGAGCAGCTGGCCTGAGAAGGCCTTCATTTCCTACAGCCAGAGGGTCTGGCTTCGCTAATTCCCCACAGACCAGGTCCAACTGCATTAAAAGCTGGTCTCCAACTGTTTTTAGGCAGGGCAACTGTAGGGGGTCCCAGTGTGTCATCTTACTCAGAGTTTTACTATTAAGTTTTCTTTCTGGATACCTTTATGTCCCTTTCCCTTCACAGTTTATGTGTGTCCTGTCAAAGTTGGAATTGCAATGCCAATCAAGCAAACATGAACCTGCTTCCACTCACATTCCCATTTCCAGCAAGAATGCAGAGTCCAAAGCTTCATCGGATGCCTGTCCTCTATGAGGTGTCAGCAGTGAAAGCAAACCTTCCTATTTCATACCCACCCCCAAGATATGTAAGTCAGCACTGGACATTCCTTCCATCCTGTCTCCTCCTGCACCTGGGCTGCTAAGTAAACCCAGATTGTTTTGGTTGCAGTCAGGTTTTTATCCTTCCATGCCATTGTTTATCAAAAAGTGAAGTGAGGCTTCATAGGGAAAGCAATGCTTGTTTTACAAGAGGTTGAAGGAAGTCTGAAAATATTGTATATTTATTTGGCATTATTTTCATGTGAACTTTATGTAAATATAGGATAAAAATCAATGCATATATACATTTGACTACTAATTAATAGCAAATACGTTTGTACTAATAAAAAATCTTGGTTATTTGAAATGTTACTGGGGGATCTGCATCTGTGCAGTACAGCATATGCTCTTTTTGTACCGGGGTGCCCAAAGTACCTCAAATCTGTGGGGAAGGCCCAGTGACTATTTCGTGGAAAACATATCCACCCATAGAAACAAACATGTGTCACATCTGATTTTATATAAAGAGAATGATTCCAGGTAAATGGTAAGAAGGTACATCTCTGAAATCCATACATCTCAATCATTCCTGAGTCTGGCTGCCCTTTGAAAAATTTGTGATTTTTTTATTTTGAGACAAGATGGTGGATTCCACTGAATAAATAATGGCAATCAGTATACTTATGCACTTCCTTTACTTTCGAAAAAGCGTTTTAATTTACATCATTTTATTCTGCCCACATTCCACACTACGGATATATTTTAAAAGTACCCTCAATTTGGGAGCGTTGTCCATAATTATTTTTGACTTTGCCTCTAATTCTGAATGCTAGAGGATGAGAATTACACTGTGATGAATACTAAGAGACACTAATCCCTGGAGAGCAGCTATAGCTAACAGAAATGACAAAATCAGTTGTACAGTGCAGTAATAGAATTTAGCAACTTGTGATTCAATTACATTGCATTGCCTGTACACTTCTCTACCACAGAACCAAAAGAAAAACAGTTCCATATACTTTTCAAAGACCCCAGACTTAGTAACTAATACCAATGCAAACTTTTAGTAACTTTTCCTAAGGACCTTTCTTTCCATAGGAAATGTGCAAGAAACAGGATGAGGCTTACTGTTTTTTTTTTTCTTTCTCTGTATACCAGACATCTGTATATTGTATGGTTTTAACTTCTGTCTAGTTCTTTCTAGACTGTAGGAATGAGAAGAGGTGCTTGTGGCAACTAAAATCTACTGCAAGAAGCTACTAACTGACAAAAAATACACTACCCTCCAGTTGTAACTAAGACATTTGCTGGACAAAGTGTGTGAAATGCCCCAGTTACTATATACTGGTGGCTAGAGAGAACAAATGGTGGTGGGTAGAGATACTCAGGCTTGAACCCTATACCTTGGATGCAGGTGGCAAGGACCTGAATTCCCTATCCACCAACATTTCTAAAAAACTTTGCAGATTTTTGCCTCCTATTTGTTCTGTTCCTCATAAAATCTGTGGTGTATCTACATTTTTCCTTGCAAAGTCTGTAGTGCAGTGGTGCACTGGTAGCATTGCTGCCTAACAGCTACAGGTTCTCTGGTTTGATTCTTGGCTGGGGTGCCTTCTGTGTGGTGTCTGCATGTTCTCCCATTTTACAAAGATGTGTCTGGCATTTCTCCCTGCTCTGCTAAAAATTGTCTTTTGTTCTAAGTCAGACTAGTTTCCTGGTTAAATGTTTAAAAATAACAGGCGTTTGAATTTCAGACTTCATATTCTTCAGAAAGTACATGGTAACACAAAACTGTTCTAGCAGTTGTCTAAGTTTATAACATGGATATTTGAAATTTGTCCCTATATTTGGGACTGTATTCCCCCATTATTGGCTTTGTCCAGATGTTTTGTGCTAAGGTTGAGAGTTATCTATGGTGAGAACTGAATTCGTTGAATGTTTGGGGGCTGTATCCCCCCCCCCTTACTGGCTTTGTCCACATGTTTTTTGCTAAGAGGTTGAGAGCTATAGTGAGAACTGAATTCACTGAATATGTTTGGGGGCTGTATTCCCCCCATTATTGGCTTTGTTCAGGGTGTTTTGTGCCAAGAGGTTGACAGCTATGTTGAGAACTGAATTCACTAAATGGTAGCCATTTAAGTTCATCTTCCTCTCTTTCACAAAACAGCTGATTTGGCATAGTGGTATGTTTCTCTGACTGTTTTGCACAGGGTCCCTTGGGTTAAAGACATGGCAGTGAAATGTATGGTGGTAACAGCATTTTATTCTAGCAACTTTCCAACATTATACAAGCAATGTTTAAAATGTGTCCCTGGTTTGTGGACTTTTGCCCCCCCCCCAATAAATTTCGGCTTTTCCCAGATTTCTTGTGCTGCAAAGTTCAGAGATACAACTGCGTGTCGAGTAGATTTTACAAGGAGCTGAGAGCTGCAGGGGAACAAAAACTTTAGTGCTGCTTATTCTGAGCCTGCTTTCATTGTTAATAGCACAACAGGTAGTGTACTTGCTTTTGATGCAGAAGGCTGTGGGTTCTACTCCCACAGTAGATAGATGCATTGCTGATACTGTACTGTGTTGCAAAGTGGGTGGATGCTGCAGCCCTTTTTGGCAAAGATACCTAGATTAGTAACTATGAACCTGTTATCAGTTTGCCATACAGTCCCTATTGCGATATTACTAGCTTATTTTTTTTAATGCATGCAACATAGGCAATTTATTCCTCAAGGGCAACAGGCACTTTATTTGTAGATGAATAAACAATGACATATAAAGTTGTTTGCTAGCAGCAACCTCTTAATTGTTACAGATTTCTTTAATGTGGAATTATTTAGATGACTTTTACTACTTCAGAGATTGTACATATTTACTGATACTGGTGGACTGTAGAAGGTTGAGTAGACATTTATAATGGAAATGTTCTGAACTGGGTAGTTTTGTCTTTGGTGCATGCATTTTGTTTCATTGTTTACTGGAAAAATGTTCAAAACAATAAATTTATAATGCCGTCTAACAACTGTACTGTATTGTACAAGGAATATAATTTAGTACAATCAGGAAGGTGTATCAAAGAACACATGTATGTTTCATGTGCAAGGGGCCTATGATTTGAAAACAGCCCAAAGTTAATCTTTATCTGCCACTGGCAAAATGTATTTTCTTTGAATGTGGGTTTCAATGCTGTTTCATTGAATGTGAGTTTCAAGGGCAGAGAAGTTTTTAATGCTAAACCTGTTTTCATTATGAGACTGCATTGCTTTGTTTAGCAGATGTCTTAGGGTTTGTGCTGTAAAATGAAAAATAAAACTTTCAAATGAAATCCAAATCATCATAGAAGTAAAGCAGTATGCACATTAGTGTTTATGGTAAATGGAGTGAAATAGCCAAGTAATGGATCGTTGGAATGGCTGTAGGGGGAAGGGCTCCATTCGACCACGATTTTGTGAGGGGGAAGGACGGCAAACTCAAAGACAGCCCCAGCTGAACTATACCTCCCAACTGTCCAGATTTTCACAGAATGAATAGATTTTTGCTTATTTTTGGTTTGTTCCTCATAACATTTGTGGTTTTCTGGAAAATCATTTAGGAATTAAGTCACTAAATAATGACACACTGAGTTTCAGACTTCATAACCTTCAGAAAAATGCATGCTAAAGTAAGACCTGTTATTCTATCAACTGTTTCAGTTTATACAAGAGCAATTTTTAGTACTGTTTATATGTTCCCCCAATATATTTGGCCTTGTCCAGATTTATTGCATTAACAGGTTGAGAGGTACATGCAAATAAATTGCTTTATAGAATTAGGCATAGCCAAACCTTTCAACTGTCCCCGAATTTGGCTCAAAATGCTGCTCTTCCAAAATTGCTATTTTGCAGAGGGATTATTAGGGGAAGAAAACATGGAGGCTTTGCAATTAAGAAATAACTGTAATAATCAGAGTTATAGATTACTTTTATTTCAGAAATGCATGTAGATTCTTTTATTTTGTCAGCTGCTCAAGTTAGCAGTAATAATATTAAAAGAAGTGTCCCTTCTTTGACAGGTTCCCAGCTGTATTGTGTGGCTATTTTATATTTTTGCATCACATTTTTGGTCCATTTTTCATAAAATTGTTTTTTTTTGGCAAATTAGTGGTAAATCATTAAAGACTGAAGTTAGAAAATAATGACAGACATTTGACTTTCAGATTTCATATCCTTCTGAAAATTCATACTAATGCAAGACCTACTATTCTATTACCTTTCTAAGTTTATAAGAGCAATATTTAAAAATTGTCCTTATTTTTGGGCCTTTGTCCCACTTCTATGTATGGCTTTGCCCAGATTACTTGCTCTGAATGTGAGAGGTATGACAAATGTGTCAGAGCCATCACTGTCAACCAGAGACATTTCAAATTGTGACATACTTGTTGCACCCCACTCCCCCATGTAGTGACTCTGGATGTGTCCAAGCAAGGCAAGGAGCAGTTATGCAGTGTAAATGTGCAGGGTATCCCCCCATCCAAGGTTGACACAAGTACTACAGTGGCTTTTCATCTGTTCTTGATTTTGCAAACTGGTCTGGTTTCTGTCATATTTTTGTACTGTTGATTTATGCTTATTACTCAAAGTGCCTGTTGCTCTGTGTTTTAAGTAGCAATGCTTTAATGACCATCAGGTAAGCTTGTCTGAGATCATAACATGCAAGTAAGCTTTAATAAGCATACTGTTAAAGAATTGCCAACATTGAAGCCTTTCTGTTGTTGCCATGCAGAAAATATTTAACTAGATAATGTATAAGCGTTGGGTATTGAAATGCATATGGCAGTATTTGTAATAAAGTTCAGGATTACATTATTTTAAGAAGCTCATTACACTTGTTGGAGACTTCCAGTGATCTCTGATGGCTTTACCCGTAAATTAAACATAATGCCATTCATGTGTGGTCCATAACCTGCACAGTAATCCTTTAAGCAATGTATCTTGAGCTTGTTTCTTGTTTGCGTTTCATTTTTACTTTGATCATGTTTTCCCCATGAAAAAAGTAGATAGTTGTCAGGCAGCAGGTCTTTTTTGGATAAGAAACATTTTTACAAGTGGGGGCATCACAGAGATTGCTACTTTCAGTATGTTACTTGGTACTTTAATAAAGCTAAATATAAATTATAATTAGAAATGCAGTGCAAGGAGAAGTGGTTTGAGTTTAGTGCTGCTTGTTTTTCTTATACTTGATTTTGACTGGCATTCCAGTAATGTATTTAAAAAGTAATTTATTTTTTCATGCCTCACAACCTTTTTGTTTCCATCTAGATATTAAGTAAGCTGTCATGCAGCCAATGCAGTGAAATATTTTTATTCTTTTACACTTCATTTGTCTTGATTGGACTCTCATAATGAGGGTTTGGCACCCAGGGAAGCATATTTAATTAAAGTTAGTTTTTGTGGTTTTGAGCATAGCTCCTCCCCTTTCTAGTTGGCCACACCCCCTCCCATTGACCCCACCCATTCAGCTATCTCCTGCAGCCCCCCCTTTGATTTGAAGTCACCAGCCGCCACTGGTTTTACAATAATCAGGTATCTGAACTGTACACTGTTAACAAAGTGGATGTAGTTACTGAGTCTGGGTGTAACTGGCTGTAGGTGAAAGTATATAACCTTATTGTCATTTGCCCTCTTTAAATGGTTATTATTCTGACTTTGAGAACTACAGTGTATTTGTGGAAAGTAAATCATTTACTGCAGCTTCTCTGTTTTTGTGTGGAGCAAACTTTAATTATTGTGGCCATTTTCTTCCACAATTAGGTGTTTTACACATTAAAAAATGGCTACAATTGCAGGATGCAGAAGGGAGGTTTTTGCCTGTGAATGCAATTAGCTACTCTTTTGTTGTTTTCTCATTTTAAATTTATTAATCTGGCTTGTTGGAATCCTTTAACATGGCTACTGCATGTTTATGTGAAGAAAATTTAAAGTAACTTACTGAGTCCATTTGTTTGAAAAAATGAGACATCTGAGGCATACACAGTCAATTAATGGCTACAGTTGCTGGGTACAGGGCTGTCTGTTGATGAAATAAAATTTCAGACGTGTCCACAGGTCTCTATAGCATGTATAGGGGCAGTGCACTGTCTTTGAACAGCAAATTAGAATCCATTACTTTAATTATTATTTTTTCACTTTCTTCACAATCTATTATTAGACCTACATCCAGATTATTGTTTGGAGTTAGGGCTAAGTAGGTCTGCTTTGCATATATGTCTAACAGCAACAGGTTGAAATATATTACTATGGCCATTTATTCTTTCGCTTTTATCGCATTCTGACATTAGTGGGGTACACAGAAGATAACTGTCTTTAAGGCCTAGGGAAGCAGAAGCATGTTGTGCATATGTATGACAGCAGCAACTTGAAATATAACTGTGGCTATTTGTTCTTTCACTTATATCGTAGCCTAACATCAGAGGAATACATAATGCTAGAAAAGGTGTGAGTGGTACTTAGTGTGTAAGTACTTCTGAGTTGCAGATATTTGTACTTCAACAGCAAAACATAATAATATGCAAAAATGTTATATTTGTGCAAATGTGTCGAGAACTGCCCACTTTGCAGCATTGTGGTCAAGCATTTCACAAACCAAGTCAGCAAATTAACCCAGAATATATGCCAGAGTAATAGTTCTGTTAATACCCAATAAGAGATTACACAGTACTTTATGGTATCAAATGAAAATGTATGAACTTTCAGAAAACATCTTATTGATACCTGGTATCTAATTATCACCACTTTGCAAACATTTGTACTTTAACAATGCAACATGCACATATATGAAATCATATTTATGTAAATATATCAGGCACTGTCAACTTAGTAGCACTGTGGAACAGATCATCACTGGCCCAGTAAGCACATGGCTCAGGAATGGCTGCTGACCCAAATGAGGTGGTCAGTAAGTATGAAAGTCTGATGTCTTTAAAGGGCAAATTATGAATATATGCCATATTAATATTTTTGAGAATAATTTTATCAAAAAGGAACTTATATGGTATTTCATGATATCAAATATACCCTTGTGTCATAATGGCAAACCTATCAGTGATACATGAATTCTAACTACCACAACTTTGAAGATATTTCTACTTCTTTAACAATAATGTATGCAAATATTCATAAAATAATATCTATGGAAATATGCAAAGCAATGTCCACTTAGTTGCATTGTGGAGCAGCATTTCACTGGGCAAGGCATCACATAGGCCATGATTGTCTGGTGGCTCATATGGGAGCGATCAGTAAATGATTTTTATGATTATACATAGAGTATTAATATTTCTGTTAATAACCTGACCAAGCAGTATTTATAGGGTTTTTCATGATTTAAATAAAATCTTACATAATGCTGGAAAACTTTGAAAAGATACTCGGAGTCTAACTACCACCTCTTTGCAGGCGTTTGTACTTATTCTTTAGTAATACACTATGCAAATATGCATACATATATCATTATGCAAAAATGTCAAACATGTCCACTTAGTAGCATAGTGGAATAGCATTTCACAGGTCAAGGCAGCACATAGATCATCAATGTCTATTGACGTAAATAGAATGGTCACTAAGCGAGAGGTTATGAGTTCTTGTCATACCAAGTTATGAATATATACCACATTAATATTTCTCTTACTATATTGATTAAGAAGTAGTTGATATTGTACTTTATGTTATCAGATCACAACTTATGTAAAGATGGAACATTTTTCAGTAATGCCTAGTTTTCAGCTATCTCTGCTTTCCAGATATTTATATTTCTTTAGCAATATACTATGCAGGTATGCATAAATATAATAATTATGCATATATGTCAGGTACTGTCCTATTATTAGGACTTTGGTATATTTCATAGGACAAGGCAACACATGGGTCAAGAATGGCTGTGACACAAACGGGGAGTGCAGTTAGTGGGAAAGTGTGATTTACTTAGATACCAAATTAAGATAATATGAAGTATTCATTTTTAAGTTAATAACTTCATGAAGAAAAAGGTTATATGACATGTCATAGCTTCAACTTGAAATGTCCATAGTAATGGAAAACTTCTCACTGATATCTTGTTTCTAACTTCTACCACTTTGCAGATATCTATATTTGTTTTCCAATAAAGTATGTATGTATATATATATATATATATATATATATATATATATATGTATATACACACACACACACATATATTTTTGTCAGTATATCAGACAGTATCCACTTGGAAACATTGTGGAACAATGTGTCACATGGCCAATCAACATACTGATCAGATATGGTTCATGACCCCACATTGGGTACTCAGTACCGATACAATGTTAAGTATTTTCCTGCTATAATATGATGGTGATTTTTGTTAGCAATTTTGTTAACAACTTAAACCACACAGAGTTTATATGGTAGTTCATGGTATTAAATATCATACACAGTGCTGAATAAACGTTACACTGATAGTTTGGGTATAAGTAGCAGAAGTTTACAAATATTTACACGTATTAGGCCATCAAATTTACAAATATAAATATGGTTCATCTTTCTATAAATCGGGTAAAATTAAAAACATAAACCAAGGCAAGGCACCGGACACTGAAAAAATAAGCGCGTTTGTTCTTTTTATTACTTCAGAACTTCTGGAAGTTCTGAAGTAATAAAAAGAATGAACTTGTTTAATTTCTCAATGTCCGGTGCCTTACCTTGGTTTATGTTTTTCACGTTACCCGGTTTCAGTGTTTGTATTTACTGCATTGCATTTTTTCCAGTATATTTCTGTAAATATCTCAAAAACAGAGTGACCCCAACCAAACTACTTTGAAGCAAATTGAAGACCACATCAGCATGAACAAAAGTCATGCTGATATTTAAGTTCTATCTGTTATGGTTAGAGAAATGTTAACCGTTACTGTTATTGATTTAACTATAATAATAAACTTATATAATAATGAAAAAGAAAAAGCCCTGTTTGCTGAGTGATGGAACAAACACAAAAGTCCAGTGTAAAAGAAAAAATGTTCCAAGCACTAATACCAAGGGGAAGCCAAAATCCAATAAAAATCCAAGTAAGAATCCAAATAAAGTTCCACAGAAACCTTTATTGCATAGCTAAGCGCTTTCGCAACCTCTCCTGGTTGCTTCCTCAGACCAAAACAAACATGCTTACAAACAATCCTCTTTTTATAATACATTCTTTTTATAATACACATCACACAAGACCCACCAATCCCCGTGGAAAATACAAGACTCCAATGCTTTCCAGATTCAGATACACACTCTTTTAAATCAGATAAAAACATATATGTAGAAAATGCATATAAAAATACATGTAGAAATACATATAAAAAGCACATAAAGTGTGCATAAAAAATATATAAAAATGTGTGTAAAAAGCCTAAAAGCACTATAAAGCATGCTTGCAAGTCCTATTTGAAACATAACCCTAGTTCCAGAGCACAGCAGATTGCTTCATATTACTTTCTTCCTAAGTTTCCTGTTCTTCAGAACAGGTTTAAGGGATATATAATCATTCAGCACCGGTGATTTATCTGCAGCCAGTGTCAAAATCCATCTAAGTTCTTTCTGTTCAGTTCAATTACTTAAATCCCCACCTCTCATATTTTCTACTAAATTGTCTATAATGGAGAAATTAAAATAATGGTTCTCCCCCTGCTGCAACATATGCTTGGCTATTGTGCTATGTTCCTGCCCTCTCCTAAAACAGTAGAAGTGATCCTGTATCCATTCTCTGAGGCGTCTGTTGGTTTTCCCAACATAGAATGCATCACAGCATACACAGTCGGCTAAATACATCACATCCTTAGTTTGACAGTCCCCCATGGCACTAAGTTTATATGATTTCCATGTTATGGGGTGTACAAATAATCTGTTGGTTTCAATGTGCTGACAGAATGCACACTTGTTGCATCTCACTGTCCCATAGGTCACCAGAGGGGGATGTTCCATCCTTTCTTTATAGCAGAGCATTCCTCTGAGTGATTTACTGTTTTTATATGTAAACTTCGGCCTATTACCTACTATCTTACTGACCTGGTCATCTGTACCTAGAATATGCCAGTTCCTATACCGTAGATTCTTAATCAGATGTGTATCTGTCGAATGTGTCATATTATAGCTCAAAACATGTGTGCCACCTATCCTTTTCTCAGAGGTCAGATTATCACTAGCTGGACTGGAGAAGTATGGTTTCCCTATATTGTCTCTCTGACTTTTGGCTGTTTGACAAGCCTCCTCTATCCAGTGGCGGCTGGTGACTTCAAATCAAAGGGGGGCTGCAGGAGACAGCTGAATGGGTGGGGCCAACAGGAATGGGTGTGGTCAACTAAAAGGGGTGGAGCTATGGTGCAATGGGATCAATGCTGGACATACTTATTTACATGAAACAAACGCTCAGTCAGTATGGCAAATACTTAGGGACTGCAGAACTGTTTTGTGTAATGCGGCCACGGTGGTGCAGCGGTTAGCACCAAGGCTGTGTAACCTCAGACTTAGCATACTGAGAAGCAGTAGTTTGGGAGTATAAGGGGATTTTCCCTGCAAAAGAATTCTTTAAGTCAGTGTTTTAAGACATTAACTTTGTGGGATAAATGTCATAATATTTTGTGATGCAGTAGTTTGGGATTTCAACAGTACTCATTATACAAAGAGGAAGGATCATCTTCAAGCAATATTCAGTAGTGTTTGTGAAACTTAACTCTGGTACTTCAGCACACATCCTACACATACAGATAAAAAGATTCTCATTGTAATGAAATGAATCCATACTTTTTCACTACAACCGCCACTGTGTGTATGTTGCAAGTGCAACCAGGGTAGGTACTTACATGTTAGTCTAAACCTAAATATGCATTTGTCTACAATGAAGAGCTTTACATCAATTCTTCAAGATGTTAACTTTTATGGGACTAATACTGTAATACATTGTGCGACAGTGTTTTGGGAGTAGATAAAAAAAAAAAACTAATCCTTGTGATACAGATTGGAAGGATACTTTCAAACAAATACAAATATTATTCAGTAGTGTTATTTGAAACTCTAATAATTCAGCAGACATCCTTTACTATACAGTAGATAAGATTCCCATTGTAATAATGAGGATCCATGCTTTTACTAACAGCTGTAACCCATAATATACATGCTCCAAGAGTGACCTGGACAGTCATTTTTAAGTCTAAACCTAAATATGCACAAATGCATTATAATACCTAGGTTGTGCTGGTTCAGAACAAAAAGATGGAATACAACCAGTTTCACTATTTTTTTTCATTCAAAACACTTCTCTGCTAGGGAGTGTTATTATGTTTATGATTTTACAAACACCACAAGCAACTAAGCAAGAAACAGGCAAGTCTGCAGAAACCTTCATTGTTTCTGTGGTACCTTTTGCACCCAGATTTTCAAACATAATTATAGTTTTACATCCAAGGTCCAAGGCTATAATGAAAGCCTCTCAAGATTTTGACAGCCTTGGCTGTCCACAGTTCCTTTCCGCACAGTGCTTGAAGATAAATGCAAAACAACTTAAGCAGGTAGGCAAGACTTGAGGAACACTGAATCTCAGGCAGCCAGCTTAGTGGTGTAGAGTAAGAAGTTCTCATTAGTAATACTAGTGATCAGGGTTTAATTAGCAACCTCGCATACCTCTCAGTCTCTTAGAGCAAGAAATCTGGACAAAGCCATAAATAAAATTAGGACAAAGACCCCAAAAAATGTGTCTGTATACCTTGTATACATAAATACCCAGTTTGCATGAATCAACCTTGTTAACCTGAATGCTCAGTGTGCACACTCATATCTTGTACATATGTTTGATGTACAGTATCTTTGAGGGAATGTATGTTGAGGAGGACTGAGTTATCAACATTTCTGGAAAGTGAGATATGTTATCATTCTAAAGCATTGTCTTAAATATGAGGGTGAGACGCAAGTTCCCAGTGCAGGGGATGAGCTTGCTAATGGCCCACTGGCTTGAGAGGATTTGTTACATTTTGGGCTAATACGCACCAGGCACCTCATTACAGACAGGCACTAGGTAGCTCTGCGGAGTATAGATCAGCTAATTCTACCAATGCCTAGACATTCTGCATTAGGTAGGACCAGCAAACTCTTATAACACATTTTGTTTCAATGCATTCTTCAAAGATAAGCTATTAACATGCAAGCAAGTTGTCTGGACTTTGCACTGCCAAAAGATCACTGTCACATCTGACTTTTTAAGGATAGCAATCTCTACTAGTAATGATAGTTATCCAAATGATATTTCATAGTGTTCAAGAATGGACAATGTCTCAGGTTACACATGGCATAGCTTAAATGCTACATTTTGTCCCTGTGATACAGAGTGCCCTGTGAAACACTCTGTCTGGGAAATACAATGCAATGCATTCGACCGAAACAGTGCTAGTACACTGTCTTGAAACTTGTAATGGAGATAGGTTGGAAAGCTTGATATTTCTTTTCTAACAAAAGCATTTTATCTGTCAAAACATGCCAGTGACATTTTTTTACAGTCATGTATAAAATGCATTTTAATTGAATGGCATTCTGTCATGGCCTGAGAAAGTTTCAATCATTTAATTGAGTGAACTTAATGAAAATATACAAAAACTTTTTTTTGTCTAAATATAATAACATTTCCATGTAAGTGATATTTACTTATTTCAACATTCACCTGTGTGTAAGTCATCTGCAAACGAGACTCAAGCTTATGATCAATATCAATTCAGTGGCTCATCTGTTTGTTTACATATTTATAAATGACTAAATGTACAATAACAATTATTTAATTTCAGTTGGATCAAAGCCATATGCCCAAAGATGCAGTTGGCTGGGACAATAAAAAATAAAATGTATATTATACATACCACCAAGAAGAAAACTCTTTGTACTGTACTCTACTCTGTTCTTCTTCTTCTAACTTATTGTTCTTTCTTCACTTTTCTTCTTCAGCACAGCTGCCAAAAATTAATATAGTTAGGCCGCCCAAAAAAATATATAAAAATAGGTAAATCCTTAGAGTTTGACCTTCCCTGTGTGATTGTCTCAGTCACGATCACGAATCATTCAGTCCATAACTGAAACTGTTTGATTCTCGCTCTTTTCCCAGCACATAAAGCCCGGGAAGAGAGTGACAACCAATCAGCAGCATTTAGCCCAAGCACATCATGTATGTGCCTGCGGACGTCGCAGTTCAAACCCCTTCCAATTCTATGCGGTTTGAAACCACATAGACTGCTGGGCATCACACTGATGCCTTAATTAGTTCACTGGGCTGCAACAAAAACAAAAAAAAAAGTCTTTATTTAAAACAGCCGCAACCCGAGGCGGTTAAAGTGTGCATGCACGTACTTGCCGAGGCAGGAAGGAACTTGCCGAGTCACGGACTCGGAGACAAAGTAAACAAAAAAAAGAATACTGTCTACTACACAAAACACAAAAAGGTACTTATTCTTTTTTTTTTTTGCTGAGGGGGCTGCAGTCCAGCAGTCCGATGCAACAAGCCGCCCCTGCCTCTATCTCTTTTTTGGGGTAACCTCTCACTGCAAACTCATCCCTCAAAGTTGCCAAACTGGTCTCAAAATCCCGGTTCCTGGCATGTAACCTAGACATGCGCACAGCCTGATTCTTAACAACATTCTTAAAGATGTGGGCTGGATGCATACTTGTATGGTGAACATAACGGTTATGGTAACATCCCTTCCTATGCAGGCTAGTGTATATCTTTCCAGTTGTTGTTTCCCTTATTACTTTAATATCCAAGAAGTCAATGCTAGTCCTAGAACTATTAACAGTAAAGTTCAAAAATTCCGTAATATTATTCAGATGTTCAATAAACTCATGTAACCTTTCTTCAGTATCACCCCATAGAAGAAACAAATCATCCACAAAACACCGGAAAAATAATATATTCCTACTGAAATCATTATTATTCATTATGAAGCATTGTTCCCACTGTGCCATTACTATGTTTGCATAACTGTTAGTTGTTGGGGTCCCCATGGTCACCCCTGATGTTTGCAAAAAATACCTTGTTTCAAATGTGAAAACATTAAATTCTAAAATTAATTCAAGTAGGACACAAATTAAATCAATGCTTTCTTCAGCTATTGTGGCATCTTTCATCAAGAACTCCCTTACATAGCCTATTCCTACCTCATTGGGAATGCTGGTGAAAAGAGATACTACATCCAAGGTAACCAAAAGTTCTTTCCCAGTTGCCTTGTAGCTGCTTAAAAAGGCATAAAATATTTTAAAAAATGCTCAGAATCTCTCAGTATTGAACAATGTTTAGAAATCATAGGTCTCAATTGCTTTTCCAGATAAACAGATGCTGGCTCAGTAATCCATCCGGATCCTGAAACGATGGGTCTGAATGGTGGTCTCAGCTTATTCTTATGGACCTTAGGAAGTCCATTAAAACTGGGAATAACAGGTGTGTCAATAATAAAATATTTATACAGACATTCAGGTATAGCATGCTCTAAATAGCAATTCTCAATTTGCAGTTTATAGTTCTCAATCATTGATTTTACCTCTGTTCCTTAAAGTAATTTATATGTATTCTCACAATCCAACATATTTTTCAAGGATTCTGAATAAAACAATTTGTCCATCACTACTATCTGGTGCCCTTTGTCAGCAGGCTTAATAATTATATCCCCATCATTACAAAGCCTAGTCAATGCTTGTCTCTCATTTAACGTCATGGGTAAAGCTGGGAACGATCGTTCATGGTTAATGGATGATTCTACACCCCCCACTGTAGTTTCCTTATTGGTTGTGACCTCCTTCCGTCTCACTACTTGTTCAGAATCTGGAATAAGTGGTGTACTGTCCTTCCCTTAAGTAGCATGCACATTCTTTCAAGTAAGCCAAAATGTCATCTTATCAAACCCTTAGTGTTTCAAATATAGCAAAAGTATGTTCCCTGTGTCATTTTGTATAAATTGGATTATGACTGTCTCCATGACTTTTCAAAGAATATTGGTAAAACTAATGGTTCTAAAATTGCTTGGGTCTAATGTGACCCCTGCCCTTTGTGAACAGATACAGATACTGTTTGTCACCATTGGTCAGTGATATGTCCACATGCTAATATTTTGTTTAGTATAGGTGCTTGGTTAAGTTTCTTTGATTATGTACAGGAACAAAACAAAAAAAAGGTACCTTGATTGTTCCTATGAAACTCATACTTATAGTTTCATAGGTTTACAATAGGCTTATGACCAACAAGGTTTTTACAAGCCTAGCCATGTAACCCAACCCAGATTTGTCCATGAGTTGTTGGAATGCAGGTATGATGGGGTATTTTAGTAAGGACGTAGCTAAGAGTCATGATAGTTGGTGATTAATTTACTTACTGTCAACCTCTGTCCATCAGAGACACGAGGACCAGACTGGGGATGATATTGCAATTTCCTATCCAATGACAAGGTTTTGCTTGAATAGGATCAAGGATGAACTCTGCTCCATGTAGATGGGGAGCTTATTCCATACTGCAGGGATCCTTTGAGGTCCATATCAATCTCTTCAGTATGTTTTATTTATGTCACAGGCAAAGTTCAGATCCTTGGAGCTAGTGTTTCTGGTGATATTTGCTTTGCAGATGTGCCAAACATCCATCAACAGCTGGATCTAAGGATGCCTTATATGTCAGGCATAGATCACCTCTCTGTAACCTGTAGGAGACTGAGTACAGAAATAGAGCCTTAAGACAATCTCTGTAGGACAAGGTATTCATACTCTGGAGTCTCCCAGTAAGGAACCTTTGAGAGCGTTTCAACTGTGGCAAGTGCCTGATTAGGCATATACCAGAGAGAGAATTGTACTTAATGATGGGTCTGACTAAGGCTGAGTAGAGTGGTACTATAACTCCCTTGGATCTGGATGCTATAATCTTGTTTATGAGTTATTACACATGTTCCCAGAACCCTAACTATCAGGTCAACTCTTAAGGGCATTTTATAGATGGAATAATTAGTTTGGGAGGATGATTTCCCAAAGGGCATTATAATGTATTTCCTCCCTTTGAGTTTTAATCAGTGGCTTTGGCACCAGTCTTTTATTTGTGTTAGACCCTCTTGTAGGATTTTGCTTTTATGTTGGGAATCTGTGATAGCTCCCAATTAACAGTCAGCTGTGATCTTTGAGAGCCAGAGGCCTTTTACATTAGCTTTGACTTCCAAGAAGTAGATGTCAAACAAGAGTGAGCCCAACCTGGAATCCTGGTGTAATACACTGGTGGCTGGTCTCCTGGTGGAGATGGTCTCAATGATCCTGACTTCTTGGGTCCTATCTGTTAGCCAGCCAGCAATCCAGTGAGTTATAAAGAGATTTATGCCTAGTTCTAAAAGTTTGTCAACAACACCTGAGTGGGGTATTGTACAGAATGCCTTGCCCAGGTCAAGTTAGGAGGAATACTTCATTTTCCCTTAATCCATAGCCTTGGGGACCCTTTCAAAGAAGTCTAGTGGTTAAGTAGGCTAGACCTTCCCTAAACAAAGCCATATTGGGAATAATCCAGTATCTGTAGGTTGCCAGTGCCTTGTTTATCATTTCCGTGATACTTCA
Source organism: Protopterus annectens (assembly GCF_019279795.1). NCBI lineage: Eukaryota > Metazoa > Chordata > Ceratodontiformes > Protopteridae > Protopterus > Protopterus annectens. The sequence continues at coordinate 1,745,469,539 of NC_056728.1, read as the reverse complement.
ATCCATTGCTTTCCATATTAGACTTGCTAGACTGATGGGTCTGTAGTTCCCAGGGTCAACTGATGACCCAACCTTAAGAAGAGAGTTGACCGCTGCATCCGTCCATTCACCAGGCATGTAACCTGTTTTGAGGCTGTAGTAAAAGGGTGCCTCAAGTGGTCCTGCTAGGTCATGTTTTAGGCTATTTAGGAGGCAATTGGAGATATTGTTGGGGCTTATTGAAGCAGTGTTCTTGGCCTTAGCACTGCAACTAGGACCTACTTCCTGCTAATTGTGGAGGATATACTATAAGGGATTTCGGGTGAGAGGTTGGTGTAATGGTTAACATGCTTACCTTAGAAACACAAGGTGCAGGGTTTGATTCTCACATGGGGTAATTGGTTAGGCTTAAAATGGTCAATGGGGGGCAGTTAGCCTAGTGCTAATCTATGAACCTATAATCTACTTCACAGGTGGTTACAGGGGGGAGTGGTGGAGGTGAAGTTAGAGCTAAATTTATTAGCTAGTAGATTAACTATGTCACCCTGGTCAGTGAAGGTTGTGCCATTTTCCACCAGTTATGCACACTGCTGAGTATTACCTCTAAGGTTCCTGACACAGCTAAAGAAGGCTTTGTGATTTTCCTTAGCCTGGGAGGCTATCCTTACCTTGTAATTGGCCTTTTTGGACTTTATTAGACCTCTTAATTTCTTGTTTAGTTAAATCATAGACCCCCCCTCGTGTCTATGAGAGTTGCTGTTTCTGATTTTGGCCATGATTTTTTTTCTTTTGCTATATACCCTGTTAAGGAAAGGATTCCACCAGTGACATTTGTTTTTGGTGTTAGATCTGGGCTTACTTCTGGTAGGTACAGCAGCCTCAATGCAGCCATTTGCATGTTTGTAAGGGTTCCTGGAAATAATTCTGCATAGGTAGCTGTGTTCTTGGGGAAGCCATGAACTTTGGCAAACTGTCGCTTAATAGGATGTAGTTTGTTTTAAACTATTGCAGGTTTAATTCAGTTTTTCAGGCTGATTTTTATTTTAAGGGAAAAAGCTTTGTGGTCCGACCTCACCAATGAGAATGTGAAGCAAAGGGGGGGGGGGTGCAATGATCTCCCATGTTGATGAGTACTAGGTCCAATATGTTTGATCCTCTAGTTGGAGTCTGCACTAACTGGTTCATAGGTTCGTAAGGGATGACTAGGCTAGTGGCTCAAGAGTCCTTGCAAGCCCTGCCATTATTACCTAGTCCTTACCCAATTTTTGATCCCTAAGGGCTAGAGGATGGCTTATGTTTGTGCTTATGCCTTTGAGTATTTTATAGATTACTTCTGTCCATAAGGGATATGGCTGCCACCACAGGAGTGAATTTATGATTCTTCATCCATTAATCCAAACTGTTTGAAGAAGGTCAGGGAATGGTTCTGCTTTACATGAATAGGAAGCCTGTTCCAGAGAAGGAGTAATCTATGAGGCACACATCTAGCTCTCTAGTATGCTTTGTTCATGTCACAGACTGGGTTTAGGTCCTTAAAATGGGCAATCCTCATACAGTCTGTCTTGCATATGTGTAACAGTTCCATTAGGGCTGGATTTGAGAGTGCCATGTAGGTTAGGCATAGATTACCTCTTAATAGTCAGTAGGAGACAGAGTAAAGGGATAGGGCTTTTAGTTTATCCTCATAGGACATGTTGTTTATACCCTGCATTTTTTTGTAAGGAACCTCTGAGGCCACTCCAGTTGTTGTAAGTGCCCGGTCAGGTATATGCTGAAAGGTGCGTTATACTTGATTATTGGTCTGATGAGGGCCGAATATAGTAGGACTCTAACTTTCTTGGATCTGGATGTCGTGCCCTTACTTACAAGCTGTGCCACACAGAAGGACATCCTCACCACTGTGGAAACATGCTGATCAAATTTTAGGCTTCTGTCTATCTGTGTACCTAGATCTCTCAAGTCCACTCTTAGGGATGTGTTATTAATCTTTGCAGTGGTACCTGACTTCTCAAAGCATATAATTATACACATTTTTTTTTTTTTGCATTTAGTTTTCGGGCAGGGCTCTGACACCAATCATCTGTCTAAGTAACTCCCTTCTAAAGGACACCTACATCATTGGGGGATTTCAGCAAACTTGGTCAGCTACAATCCTTCTGCAATAGCCTTGACTTCAGAGAAGTATGTTCCGAGCAAGAGAGGTCCCAGCACTGAGCCATGTGGTACACCACTAGTAAATGGCCTCTTACTGCATCTGGAGTCTCCACCTCTAACAATGTGTCCAGTCTGAAATGAGCCATTTGGCTATTCATCCTTAGGGATTTATGCCCAATTTTGTAAGTTCATCAATAATACCCAAGTGGGGAATTGTGTTTAATGCCTTAGCCAGTTCAAGGTAAGCAGTATGCACTGTTTTACTTTCATCCATGGCCCTAGTGAGTTTCTCAAAGAAGTCCACCAGACTGAGCAGGCATGACCTGCCCCTGACAAAATTGAACTGGGTTGGGTCCAGTATTTGGAGATTTCCTATGTCATTGTTTATCAGGTCCATGATTAACCTTTCCATGTTCTTACATATGTGACTACTCAAACTTATGAGTCTGTAATTTCCTGGGTCTGGTGATGGTCTCCCTTTATGCAGAGGGATGACAATTGCTATCCTCCACTCCTCATGGACAAAGTCAGTCTGGAGACTATGGATAAATAGAGATCCTAGTGGGTATGACAGGTCATGTTTCAAGCTATTTAACAGTCATCCTAGGATATTGTCAGGACCCACTGAAGCTGTGTTTTTAGCTTTAGAGAGTGCATTGGCGACCTGTTCTTTTGTAGTAATTGGTAGAGAAATGATGGTGGTTTATTTCTTGAGGGGTAACTGGAGGTGATGGGGAGGTGAAATCTGAACTGAATTAATCAGTCAGCAGATTTGCTATATCATCTGGCTGGGTATAGGTGAGGCCATCTACAACTAATTCCACACATTGTTGAAATGCCTCATGGTTTTCCTTAGCTTGGGAGGCTATTTTTGCCTCAAAATTCACTTTTGAAAACTTGACTGGTCCAATGATTTACTTGATTACACTAATGAGAGAGTTTTTGCTCTGTTGTGCATGTTCTCTCTTACTTCTAAACAGGATTTTCTTTATTTTGAGAGCAGCAACTGTCACCAAGTTGGCTTGTTTTTTGTGGTTTACCCTAAGCTTATTTCAGTCTGGTACTGCTGTTTCTGTGCAGTTGTTTACATGATCATACAGGGCTTTTGTGTATGCTAATACATAGTCTTCTTTGTTTTCTGGGTTTGGGTGAGCTTGGAAATTAACTATGCCCTTGCTTATTAGGAAGTTGTTGGCCTCAGAAAAGTTTTTAAAGGTTCTGGGGTAAGGTGGGGATTATAGTTTTATATTTATTTCAAGAGAGACCACTTCATGATCCAGTCTAAACAGTGAGGACATAACACTTGGCTTTGGGGGGAGGTGGCTTGCAATGCTCTCCCATATTTGTGAGTACCTTGTCTAGGATATTTGTACCCTTAGTATGAGTGCAGATTTAATGCTCCAGGACATTTGCATTGACAAAGTCTAGAAATCTTTGAGCCTGAATGTTAGTGGTCATGTATACTTTCCAGTTAATGAAATTGCCCATGAGTATGGTACTGGGCAGAATGACAAGTGATTCAAGTAAATTCAAGCATGAGGTATTGTTTTCCTGGTTAATAGTGGGGGACCTGTAGCTAACAAGGATATGGTAAGGGATTTTTCCTATGGCTGATCCTGGGTGTTTCTGTTGATAAAGTCCAAGAAATGTTGTGCCTACGAGTTAAATGCAATGCATTTTTCCCAGTCTACAGAAAGGTAAAATCTCCCATGAATAGGATATTTGGTTGGATTGTGAGTGCCTCTAGTAGGTCTAGGTAAGAGTTGTGAGCTTCATGGGTCATAGAAGGTGACCTGTAGCTGGCTAGGACATTCTAAGGAACCTTGTTTATGGAGACTTGGATGTGGGTGAACTACAGGGCATCATCCTGTTTACTCAACCTGGAGTTGTATTTGTTGCTAACATGGATTGAGGCACCTCCACCTTTAGCCCCTGTCTGTGCTACTGCTGGTCTAAATGTGTGGAAGACACTGTAGCCTTGCACTGCAGGAGTATTTTCTGCAGCTTTAGACCATGTCTTGGTAATAGCACAGATGTCTACATTCTCCAGAGTGAGGACATCGTGTAGGGTGTAGCAGTTCTTGTTTAGGCTCCTAGCATAGAGCAGTAGTACCTTAAAGTTGCATATTTATTTGCTAGGTTCATAATTTTGTCTTTTTGACATTGCTTTAAAAGGGGTGGATAATGTTTTAGCCGACATCAGAAAACCTATACAGGACAGGTGCAGACCATCTTTGGCAAATTAACATGGTCTGTTAATCATGTCCTCCCATGTTGATAGATATTGGAATCCCCTGGAGTGACACCAAAAACAGCCAATTATTAAAATTAATCATTTTCTGTTCATATTGTAGCATAAACCTTGGTGAAGGTGCTGGTGCTGCTCAATGCAATGCACATACCTGTCTGTGACACATATTCAGAGAGATAAATAATGTCTCTTTTCATACTGTCCAATGAGGTATGTCTCAAGTCATTTACATCCACATGGACTATGACAGAATCATAATGTTACCTGTGGTGCAGTAACTTGAGTGGATGTGTGATACTGCAGATCCTAGCTCTAGATAGGCAACTAACAGTTATCTTATCCTGGTCCAGCCTGGTGAATGGGGCATTTGTGTGTAGTACAACAGAATCCTCTATGATAAGAGTAGTAAGTAAAGTGCTTGCTTGCCTTACAGGCTTTGTTCTTGGAAGATTATTGGGTGCAGGCTTATGTGTGGTGTTAGGTGTTACTTGTGGTGTGTGTTTTAGTAATTGCTGATGATAGATGTTGCCGTTTGAAGGCTTAAGAGATCTTTGAGGTTTGGAATGGTTTCTTTTAAGTGCCTTGGCATAAGAAGGTCTATGTGTGTGGTAAGTGGCATGTGTGTTCTTGGAAACCTTGTTTGTAAGGAATATTTTTGCCTACAAGGAAGTTATGTATGTACATCTCTTGTATACTGTATTAATTTCTTTAAGGATTTAAAGGTTGTCTGAGTACAGGAGACAATTCCTACATTGTCTTAGGATGCCCGTATCTACCATGCTGGCCACAGAGACATTAGTAAATTGCATATCCACATTGTCAGGACCTGTATTAGTGTTGGGCTATTATGGTTTAGGGACTTGGTTTTATAGGAGTCACCTGTGTGGTATCTAGGGTTAAGGCTAGATGTCACTGTGAAGATTGGGTAGAGATGGGTGAAGGCTGCCAGCCTAGCCAAATAGAATTTGATACATAATTCTATTATTTGTAAATAATGTGAATGTTGAACTTAAAACAATATGGCAACATTGCCATCTGCTGTAAAGCAAGCTAAGTCAAGCATTCTTGTTGGTCCTTTGAAATTAAAATTATTTCATAACTGCCTTTGATATTTTAGAAGTCGGCTCCAGTCCGGCTAAATAAAGGCATCCTGTCTATTGTTTTAAGGCTAAAGTTAATGACCAGAATTTACACGTGGAATGTCCTTTATTGCTCTAAGTGTAAAAGAATGTAAATGCAGTTAATGTGTAGCCTGGGAATTCCAAGAAGGGTGAAAAAGATGATGTAATGTTTATCAGAACTGGAGTTTCAATTTAAACAGTGAGAACCAGAGATTGTTAAGCATTTTTGTCTTGATATCCAACCTACAGCACTGCCTGCTCTCTTAAGTAAGTTATCTTAGAAGTGTGTTTTCTTGTAGAAATAGCTAGGTCTATAAAGATTAGACTAGGTGTTTTTCTGTTATGTCAGAACTGTACTACTGAATTATTTTAAGTTTCTGTGTGATCTCTGAACTCTTGAATAGCACTGTGGTGTAGTAGTATTGTCTTGTGTTTTTAGTATTTATTATTAAATATTTTTAAACCCTTTTCAACTGTGGCTGGTTTATGTAGAGATAAATTACACTCTAGAGTACATTGCATGCTTATAAGTGATCCTGTAATAAGCCCTTCCAATAAGCCTTGATTGCTTAGTTACACTACTATTGGATAATAATATTGCACAGTAATAATTTGACACCCTTTTAAGGGCCTTTGGGTAGCTGATAATTATTAGCTGGTGGTAGCAGTAATTACTACCGTACAGTCTGGGCATAGGGGCACAGCTGGAGAATCTGTGTCAGCCTTTCCGAGGAGTGTCTGTGAAGTTGTATAAATACTTATCTCAAAGTGTGTGTGTGTGTGTCAGCTACTTGGGCAGAGACATGAAGCACTGGTTGGACAGAGAGGGTACTGAAGGGTAGCTTGCCAGCTAGGCTGAGATCTGGACCCTATAGCTGTGCCAGTGGGGAGTCTCATTGGGGACCTGGGGAGCAAGGGAGCGACCAGCCCTGGACTGACTGTGATCTCTGTGTGCACTTAAGGGAAATTGCACTTTACTTTGTATATCTGTTATCCTTTCCTCTCATATGAGATGCCCTCTCTGGTGTTAGTGGTGAGGGTTGAGGCTCCTTGATTGTTGGGCCAGGGCACGGGCATCACATGTGGTTTGCAGTGGTTGGGATATCCATATCACATATTAATTAGTTGGCAAATACTAATTGGCTTGTAGTGGTGTGGGTAGAGTGAATCCTGTAGCTTATGTACAGTGATCTCTGAAGGTGTTCTGTAGTCTAAATCAGCCAAGCAGTGAATACTCAAGAGTTCAGATCACAATTGTTTTATTTCTTTTGTTAGCTTAGTTAGTCAGGGAGAGCAGGCAGTATGTCAGCAGAGGAGTATGGAAAGCTGACAAGGATCCAGCTGGTGGAGATGTGCCAGGCTAGGGGACTGGTGCATGGAAACCTGACTAAGGCAGACCTGATTGCAGCCTTGGTTAAGGCTGCATCAGAAAACAGCATGCAGAAGGACAATCAAACTGGCAGTGGAGATACAATATCCTCGGAAAATGGACAGCTCAACCTTTCTACGAAGGACAATCAGACTGTCAGTGGAGATACTATATCCTCGGAGAATGGACAGCTCAACCTTTCTGCAGTGGACTTAAAAATCCAGCTGGAGCTAAAGAGACTTGAGTTGGAGGCCAGGTATTTGGAGATAGAAGCCGAAGAAAAGGAGCGTCAGAGGAGGCATGAGAGGGAAATGCTGACTCTTCACCAGAGTCATGGAGGTAATGGGGAAGGGAGAAACTGGATCCCAGAAGCACAACAGGTCAGTAAATTTCTTCCACAATTTAAAGAGGGGGATAATTTTGATAGTTTCATTCATATGTTTGAGAGAATATGCAAACACTATAGTGTTGACCAAAGGCTCTGGGTATGGTTCCTGACCCCCTTACTCCATGGTAAAGCTGTAAATGCATTGGCTAAAATGTCTGACATTGCATGTTTTGATTATACTGCTGTAAAAATGTCTTTTAGAATGTTTTAAGCTAACACCTGAAATGTATAGGAAAAAGTTTCGTGAGCATAGACGCATGGCGGATGAAAGTGTGTATGAATATGTTGCTGAACTGAGCACTTATTTTCATAGCTGGGTTAGTGGATGTCAGGTCACCACTTTTGAAGGGCTGGCAGACCTTTTGATGAGGGAGCAAGCCCTTAGCACTTTGCCTGAAGACATGAGGATCTGGTTAGCTGATAGACAGTGTGCTACTTCAGATGAGTTGGGGAAGAAGGGAGACCTATACTTGGCAAGCAGAGCAGCCCTGCACAGGAAGGGGACCACCAGTACTGCTCATGGGTCTAAAGGAACCCATGGTGGACAGCACAGACTGCCCCAACAGAATCTGCCAGTAGCAAGGGAAGCCACTAGTCCAGGTACACATCCAGGATCTAGGGTTAAATGTTTGGAATGCAACCAGTGGGGCCATGTGGCATACAGGTGTCCATAGAGGCAAGGTGGGGAACCAAAGGTGAGGGAGCCAGTAAGTGGGAAAGACAAAATGCCAATAGTAGGCTGTCTTGAGACAACAGAGGTACTAAACTACCATTGTGCAGATGTCCTGAGTGGGAAGGATTTGGATGAGGCAGTATCATTTGCTTATGCAGTTACACACGGTCAGGCTAGGAGACAAGCATGTGGGTCTGGTAGCCTGGGGGAGACCCAGACAGACTGCATACTTGCAGCCAGGACTGGTGAGGTGGTTACTTCAGGAAGGCAGCTATCCTGTAGCAGTGAGACTGAAGGTGAGCCACAGCTGCTTGTGGGTACTGATGGTCCCTTGGACAGAGTGACTGCAAAGGTAGAGGTGAGTAGTAGTACCCAGGCTGACAGTGAGGCACCGCTGTCAGAGGATGCCAGACTTCCTGTGGAAGGGGAGCTGGGAAGGGTTACAAGGAAATAGTTTAGATAGGCTCAGCTCTCAGACCCCACATTGCAAGGCCTGAGGCAGGTAGCTAGGGAGGCACCTGATTCTCAAGGAAAGGGGGAATCTGTATATTGGGACAAAGGGTTACTATACAGAGAGTGGACCCCTGAAGGAGGGCTAGAAGGTGAGAGAGTACAGCAGTTGGTAGTGCCTAGAGCCTACCATCTGGTGCTTCTAGCTGTAGCCCATGATATTCCCTTTGCAGGTCATATGGGCATAAAACATACAAAGAGGAGTATTATGCAGAACTTCTATTGGCTTGGAATTTCAAGAGATGTAACAAGGTACTGCAGGACCTGTGAGCAGTGTCAAAAGGTAGGCAAGGCAGGAGACAAGGTGAGAGCTCCTTTGATGCCTTTGCCTATGATTGAGGAGCCATTTCAGAGGGTAGCTATGGATATTGTGGGTCCTCCGAGTACCCCAAATTCCACAGGGAAAAAGTATATCCTAGTGGTAGTGGATTATGCTACACGATACCCTGAGGCAGTGGCTTTGTCCTCCATTGAGGCAGAGAAGGTGGCAAATGCTTTGCTAGAGATTTTCAGCAGGGTAGGTTCCCAAATCAAATACTGACTGACCGAGGTGCCAATTTCATGTCAGACCTGCTGGCTTGTCTGTGGAAGTCCTGTGGGGTGAAGCACATGAAGACCACCCCCTACCATCTCCAGACTAATGGTCTTGCTGAGAGGTTAAACTCTACAATCAAGTCCATGCTACAGGCATTTCCAGATCAGTTTAAGAGGGAGTGGGACAAATATTTGCCCCATCTGTTGTTTGTTTACAGAGAGGTTCCCCAGGAATCCACAGGTTTTTCACCCTTTGAGTTACTGTATGGGCATAGGGTGAGGGGGCCTCTAGATTTAATTTGAGATGAGTGGGACGGTGAGTGTGAGACTCACAAGGAGTCTGTTGTGGTATACATCCTAAACCTCAGGACAATGCTCAGGGAACTCATAGGCTTGGCCCAGGAGAAGCTGGCAGAAGCTCAACAACAGAAAAAGGTGTGGTATGACAGGAATGCTCGAGCAAGAGAGTATGCTGTGGGACAGCAGGTAATGGTTCGCATTCCTGTCAGACACAACAAACTGTAAGCAGCTTGGGAGGGACCCTACAAGGTGGTAAGAAAGGTAAGTGAAGTTAACTACATGGTGGAACTGCTAGGCAGATGGCAGGGGCACAAATTGTACCATGTTAACATGATGAAACCTTACCCAGATAGGGAAGCACTTGTGCTGAACATTTGCAATGGATTGCAGGAGGAGTCTGAGGTAGATCTGGGGACTGATCTCCTCAGTGAGGCTCGGGCTGACACCTCAGTGGAAGGGGTAGCAATGTCCCAGGAGCTATCTCCTACCAAATTTTGAGAAATCTGAGTAGTGTTGCAGGAGTTTGGGGACATGTTCATTGGGAAACCAGTGTGCACCAACCTGGTGCAGCACCAGGGGGATACAGGACCCCAAAGGCCTATTAGGCAGGCCCCTTATAGGGTGCCTGAGAGAATCAGACAGACCCTGAGGGAGGAGGTACAGGAGATGTTGGAACTAGGGGTGATTCAAGAGTCCAACAGTCCCTGGGCCTCCCCAGTGGTGCTGGTGCCAAAGAAGGATGGCAGCACCAGGTTCTGTGTGGACTACAGGAAATTAAATAGTCACACAGAGTCGGATGCTTACCCATGCCTAGGACAGATGAGGCCCTAGAGCAGCTGGGTGGGGCTAAGTATCTTACAACCATTGATCTTACTAAGGGATACTGGCAGGTGCCCTTGACTCCCAGTGCTAGAGAGAAGTCAGACTTTGTGACTCCTTTTGGCCATTATGAGTTCACAAAGATGCCCTTTGGACTGAAGAATGCCCCAGCAACTTTCCAAAGGCTGGTAGATAATATCCTAGCAGGAGCAGGAGGATTTGCCCTTGATTACCTAGATGATATTGCCATCTACAGCCATTTCTGGTCAAAGCACCTTCAGCATGTCAGGGAGGTGTTGGGCAGACTACAGAGGGCAGGGTTGACCATTAAGCCGAATAAATGTCAGGTGGGTATGGCAGAGGTCTCCTACCTAGGACATAGAGTGGGGAATGATAAGATAAGGCCAGAACCTGCCAAAGTGGAAGCTATTCAGGCATGGCCTGCACCTGTTACCAAAAAGCAGGTGAGGGCATTCTTATGGACAGCAAGGTACTACAGAAAATTCGTATAGTACCATAGCTGCTCCCCTCACAAACCTGTCAAGGAAGAACAGGCCAGATAAGGTAGTGTGGACCCCAGCATGTGAGCAGGCATTCCAGAAGCTTAAAGAGGCTTTGGAAGGACCCCCTGTGTTAGCCAGTCCAGATTACAGCAAATAATTTGTTGTGCAGGTGGATGCTTCAAACTATGGGGTGGGGGCTGTACTTAGCCAGATTTATTCAGAGGGGGAAGAGCACCCAGTGGTTTATCTCAGTCAGAGGCTCTAACCCAGGGAGGAATGCTATGCAGCTGTAGAAAAGGAATGTCTAGCCATAGTGTGGGCACTGCAGAAACTTCAGCCTTATCTGTATGGAAGAAAATTCACTGTAATGACAGATCACAACCCTCTAACATGGTTAAACAGAGCCGGCCAGCAAAATGCCAAGTTGCCAAGATGGAGTCTGGGGTTGCAAGCATATATGTCAGTGCAACATTGCAGTGGGGTTAGCAATGCCAATACAGATGGGGTCTCAAGACAGGGAATGGGGTGAGGTATACTCAGATAGACTTGACCCTCTCAAGCGGCGTTTCTCAAGGGTCACTTGAAAAACTAGCTTGAGATCTCCAGGAGGGGGAGATGTGAAAATTGGGTAGAGATGGGTAAAGGCTGCCAGCCTAGCCAAATAGAATTTGATACATAATTCTATTATTTGTAAATACTGTGAATGTCAAACTTAAAACAATGTGGCAACATTGCCATCTGCTGTAAAGAAAGCTAAGTCAGGCATTCTTGCTGGTCCTTTGAAATTAAAATTATTTCATCACTGCCTTTGATGTTTTACAAGTCGGCTCCAGTCCAGCTAAATAAAAGTTTCCTGTCTATTGTTTTAAGTTTAAAGTTAATGACCAGAATTTACACGTGGAATGTCCTTTATTGCTCTAAGTGTAAAAGAATGCAAATGCAGTTAATGTGAGGCCTGGGAACTCCAGGAAGGGTGAAAAAGATGATGTCATGTTTATCAGAACTGGAGTTTCAATTTAAACAGTGAGAACCAGAGATTGTTAAGCATTTTTGTCTTGATATCCAACCTACAACACTGCCTGCTCTCTTAAGTAAGTTACCTTAGAAGTGTGTTTTCTTGTAGAAATAGCTAGGACTATAAAGATTAGACTAGGTGTTTTTCTGTTATGTCAGAATTGTACTACTGAATTATTTTAAGTTTCTGTGTAATCTCTGAACTCATGATAGCACTGTGGTGTAGTAGTATTGTCTTGTGTTTTTAGTATTTATTATTAAATATTTTTAAACCCTTTTCAACTGTGGCTGGTTTATGTAGAGATAAATTAAGCTCTAGAGTACATTGCATGCTTATAAGTGATCCTGTAATAAGCCCTTCCAATAAGCCTTGATTGCTTAGTTACACTACTATTGGATAATAATATTGCACAGTAATAATTGGACACCCTTTTAATGGCCTTTGGGTAGCTGATAATGATTAGCTGGTGGTGGCAGTAATTACTACTGTATAGTCTGGGCATAGGGGCACATCTGGAGAATCTGTGTCAGCCTTTTCCAGGAGTGTCTGTGAAGTTGTATAAATACTTATCACAAAGTGTGTGTGTGTGTGTGTGTCAGCTACTTGGGCAGGGACATGAAGCACTGATTGGACAGAGAGGGTACTGGAGGTTAGCTTGCCAGCTAGGCTGAGATCTGGACCCTATAGCTGTGCCAGTGGGGAGTCTTATTGGGTACCTGGGGAGCAAAGGAGCGACCAGCCCCAGACTGACTGTGATCTCTGTGTGCTCTTAAGGGAAATTGCACTTTACTGTGTGTATCTGTTATCCTTTTATCTCATATGAGACGCCCTCTTTGGTGTTAGTGGTGAGGATTGAGGCTCCTTGATTGCTGGGCCAGGGCACGGGCGTCACAGTCACATCATGCTATGACCTGGTAATAGTACTGTTTGGTGTACTAACTAGCAGCCCTAAACTTAGCTCCATGCAAAGCCTTTCTGTGTGACAAATTAAAGTCCTAAGTACTAGCTTTATAGGTTTTATGCTCTACAGGGTACTGCTAACTGCCACTGCATGGTGAATAGCTCCACCCAAACACACCTAATTTATAGCACACAGAAAAAAAATGAAAACGAACTCCTGTGTCCTCTGGCCAATACGCAACTACACTTTGAGGTCCCTTCCAACTCAGAGAAACCAGGTAAACAGCTTGTGCCACAAAATAGATGATCCTGGAACTTCTTAACTTAAAAGTACAACAAATGTAGCTCTCAACTGAAAATTGGCACCAAACAACTTAGTCCCTAAAAAGCCCTCTGCCTGATGAAACAATTTGACTTTAAGCCTCCCTGTGTTTTTCCCCAATTCATACAGACCAGTGTACCTTACTACTGCCACCAGAATAGCAGTCCCAGTTTTCTTAATCTAAAAATACAATTTAGTTGGCCAAAAATTAAAAGGTATCAGAAACAAATCAAATAACTAGCTACAACAAGTAATTCTCATGCCTCGCTGTATGTTTTACAACTCAGACCAGGCTACCTTTCTACTCCGAATGAAATTGCCTTCCCAGTCTTTTTAATGTAAAAACAAACTTTAATTAGTCAAAAGTGAAAAGGTATCACAAACACATTGAACAACTAGCTGCAAGTAATTCTCACTTAAGCCTCCTTGTGTGCATCCCAAATCAGACAGATCAGGCTACCTTACTACCACTAGAATTCCAGTCCCAGTCATCTTAATGCAAAAGCACATTTCAGTTAGCCACAAGTGAAAAGGTACCCGAAACAAATCTAACAACTAGCTACACATAATTACAAAGTGATTTAAAGGCAGACAAGCTAGCAATGAGGAACACACATCACTTTAAGTACTCATCACAGGAGAATTCAAGGTACACTAACAGTCAAAGGGGTGGGCCTTCCCAGTTTCTTCTGTCAGTAACCAGTAAGATGAACAAAGGAGATAACTCTGGGAGGAGCCCTTAGGGCCTGGAAAAGAAAAGATGAGACTGGGTGGAGCTTCCAAAGCAAGATTTACAGTAGGGATGGGCAACTCAAAAGTGTCCAAGTTTAAAAACACTGCAGGAAAAGGGTGGGGAGATGGACAGGTGGGGAACAAATTCAGAAGAGAGATGGCAAAAATACACTATAATGTAAGCCCACTCAGAGCACTGAGGAATGGCACAGAAACCACTTGAAAAGCACTGCAGACTATAAAATTCCTTAAATTAATAGCTTTAACTTCAGCTAGAGTAGACACAATACACAAAACTGATTTAAATGGTAGGGTAACTGAAGTATTTTAAATGTAGTTTAAATGTACTTCCCTGGATGCAAAATGCAGTCCACATGCTTTGTGTTCAAGCTTCTAAGCTTCCAGCAGTCCCAAGATTAAGATGGCTGTCTGCTTGAGTAATGTAAAATACCTGGGCTGCTGGGTTTATTACCACAAGCTCTGGCTACAACTCACAAAACTGGCCAAAGCTGGCTTTTTGTTTTAAGTTTGAAAAGTGACTACAACACAGAATTAGATGAGCAATGCTGATAATCTGCATAATAGCTCAGAGAAATAACAATGGATACTGTAAAGCCCAGATCAATTTATAGCTGTTGCTTCAGATTCAGAAGAGAGCTAGTGAAAATGCAATAAAATGAGAGTCCACTCAGACCACCTAGGCACAACACAGAAACCACTTGAAAAGCACTGTAGAATTTAAAAATGTGTTAGTTAATAGCTTTAATTTCAGATAAAGTGCAAACACAATACACAGCACACAAAACTGATTTACTGCAATATTTAAATGTAGTTTAAATGTACTTTCTTGGAAGCAAAATTAATTTTATTAACCAGGAAAGTCTGACTTGGAACAAAGCCAATTTTCAGCAGAAGCCCAGGAAGAAATGCTTCTGATGCATGTCTTTGTAATGTGGCAGGAAACTGGAGCAAACCCACACAACCACAGGGAGGACATGCAGACTCCACACAGAAGGCACCCCAGCTGAGCATTGAACCCAAGAACCTTTTGCTGTGAGGTGACAAGACTACCGCTGCACTACTGCGCCATTATGTATGCCAAAATGTAATCCAGATGCTTTGTTTTCAAGCGTCCAAGCTTCCAACAATCACAAGACTTTCACATGTGGCAACAGTTATCATATTTTCAGTTTATGTTAAAGATATCTCATCCTTTCTCTATAGCAATTAGGATCATAGGATCATAGGAGATTTCTAGGCTATCAACTGGGAGGTGATTTTAAGCCTAGCCATTTCATCCCAATGTAATACTATGGAAGTGCTAGTCAATACCCAAGATTGCATTTAGTGATGACTGCTCATGTCCAGGAGGGTTGTGGGATCTATCCCTGGTAAGAATTTACAGTGCCCCATCCACTCATCCAGGTTCCTCTTAAACAGTGTCATAGAGGTGTTCTGTTTCACATGAATCAGTAGCCTGTTCCAAAAACGCGGCAGTCGCTGGGAGATAAATCTGTCCCTCCAGCATGTCCTATTTAAGTCGCAGACCACATTTAGGCCCCTGGAATGGGTAGCCTTAGTCCCATTTGATTTATGGATATGCAGCAAGTTCATTAGGTTTGGGTCCTGGATTGCTGTGTAGGCCAGGCATAAGTCTCCCCTAAGAAGTCTGTATGATACAGAGTACCGTGACAGGGACTTTAGTCAGTCTGTGTAAGGCACATGCTGGAGCCTCCTGATATTCTTTGTTAGAAACCTCTGAGGTCTCTCTAATTGCTGCAGGTGCTTAGTACACTACATGCCAAACAGGGCGTTATACTCAATTATGGGCCAGATAAGTGATGGGTATAGGGGGTTATAACTTTTTGCTCCCAAGGTAATGCCTTTACTAACCAAGTGTGCTATGTAGAAAGCTTTCCTTACTACAGTAGACACGTGGTGGTCAAAGTTAAGGTCACAGTCAACTTGTGTTCCCAGGTCACTTACCATTTCATGGGTACTTAGGGTATTGTTATTGATTTGATAGTGTGAGGGGACATTGTTTGTGCTGAAGGGAATGATGATGCCTTTCTTTGCATCGAGACCATGACTAATACACCAGTCGTTGGTCTGCATGAGACTCTCCAGGAGTATACTGACATTATTTGTGGATTCAATGATTGCACCTAGTTTGCAGTTATCTGCAAACTTGGTAAGCCACAACCCTTTAGTTTTGACCTAAACTTCTGAAAAGTATATATCAAACAGTAGGGGACCCAGCACTGACCCCTGTGGCACCCCACTGGTAACAGGTCTGCTGGTTGATGTGGAGTCATCCATTTTGATAGTGTGTGTCCAGTTTGTGAGTCAGTTGGCTACTCATCTTACTACAAAGGGGTTTACATTCAGTTTGATATGCTTATCGGTTATGTCTGAATGTGGGATTGTGTCAAAAGCCTTTGCCAGATAAAGGCATGCTGTGTGCACAGATTTGCCCTCATCAATGGCCTTGGTCACATTTTCAAAGAAATCCACCAGATTTAACAGGCAGGATCTGCCCTTCACGAAGCTGAATTGGGTAGGATCCGGGGTTTGGCGGTTACCTATGTCTTTATTTATGAGATCCACAATGATATGTTCCGTGGCCTTTCAGATGAGACTGGTCAGGCTTATGGGTCTGTAATTCCCTGCGTCTGTTGCTAGGCCACCCTTGTGGAGAGGAATAACTGTGGTTAGGTTATGACTGAAAAGGGTACTTAGTGGTGATGTTAGTTCATGTTTTAGCCTGTTCTGAAGAAAGCCTGGGATGTCATCTGGTCCCATAGAGGCTGTGTTTTTTTTTGCTTTGGACAAGGCTTTGAGGAACTGCTATTCAGATATGTAGAGTGAGGAAGAAGGTTGGGGGAAGGTTTGTTGTACGTTAGGAGGGGATAAGGGAGTGAAACTTTCACCCAAACTATCTGCTAGCAGGTTTGCTATCTCTGTGGGGGTCAGTGTGTGTGATACCATTGGCCACTAGCTCTGCACATGCTTGGGTCCTACCCTTTAGGTTACATACATAGCTATAAATGGCCTTATGGTTATCTTTGGCTGTACCTGCTAAGTTTCTCTCAAAGGAGCCCTTGGAAGATTTAACAAGTTGTCTTATTTGCCTGTTGAGGCTGAGATAGGTGTTCTTCCACTGTTGGGGATTTGCCCTTGTTTTCTTGTGCAGCAACTTTTTGTGTTTATTGTAAAGTTTGTTGATGCTGGATGTCCACCTTGGCAGCTTGTTTTTATTTGGAGCTCTGGCTTTGATTATTTCTGGTATGGTCAAGTTTATACGCTTATGCAAGTGAATGTACAGGGCTTTAGAGTAAGTGTCAGCGTAGTTACCACTTCCAGCTTGGGATGGGGTTTGTAATGCATTTATTCCTTCACCTAGGAGGGTATAGTTTGCCTTGGTGAAGTTTTTTAGTCTGATTTCATCCTTTGTGCTTTCTGGTGTTAGTGTCAGTTTGAAGATGACTGATTTGTGGTCAGAGTTAGCTAATGAGGGTTGGAAAGTTGCAGCAGTGCATTTGTTTGACATGTTGGTGAGGACCAGATCCAGAATGTTTGTTCCCCTTGTCAGGGTATGGACAATTTGTTCCAGGGTATTTAAATTAACAAAGTCAAGGAACTTTTGCACTAGCAAGTTAGGGCTAGCATAGGTTTGCCATTTGATGGTGGGATAATTGAAATCCCCCAGAACCAATGTGTTCGGTAAAATTTTTATTGTCCCCAGTTTGTTCAAGTAGGATTCATGGGTGTTGTGACCCATGGAGAAGGATTTATAACTGGCTATGACTTGAATGGGGGTTGCACCCACTGTAACCTGGACCTGGAGTAATTCCATGGGAGTTGTCCAGTTTAACTAGACGGGAGGTGAATTTATCTCTAATATAGATTGAAACACTGCCTCCTTTGGTTTTCACATGTTCATTTTGCAGTCTAAAGGTGTGGAAGGCATTGTAGCCTTGCAAGGCCAGGGTACTCTCTGAGGCCTTGAACCAGGTTTCTGTGACTGCACAGACATCTACATCTTCTAGTGATAGATCTACTGATAGAAGTGCTTCCAGGGAGTGCAGTCTTTGGTTTTAGCTCCTAGCATGGTTAATTTTACATTTAAGCCAAAATAGCTCAGTTAGGAGAGTGTTAGACTAAAGATTTAAAGGTCCCTGGTTCACTCCTGGGTTTTGGCATGGGATCCTTTTGAGATTTCAACCCATTAGTCTGGGAGATTTTTATGATACAGTTCTTCTCACTGAGGTACTGGGAGTCACACACTGCACCTACATTGTAATAAAGGCCTCAAATGGAGAACAGACAAGAAGGTATCTCAACCGTAAGGGCTTTCTCTCTCTGAACTGTCAGGTGGTCTGTAATGTGCAGAATATGCCATACAATATGTTTGCAGACCACCTAGGCAGCGTTCATGGCTCCCACATATGGTACCCATGCAACCTATACCAGTGGTTTGTGGTGGTGGGATTTTACCCAGACACATCTTACTGATGATGCAAATATGTCCTGAAGTCATAGTTAACAACACCTGTCAGAAATCCCCAGACCATGGCAGAGAATGGCTACAACTATGCCCTGTCACAGAGCTGTGTCATTGTCAAATGTATGTTTGGCCTGCTGAAGGGCTGCTTCCACTGTCAGGATGCATCTAGGGGTACCCTGGAACATGACCCTGCCTCATGCACTAAGATATTTTTTTCAGTTTGTGCAATATTGCATAATATCAATATATGCAAACCATTTATGGTTGGGCAGACTTGCTCAGGAAGAGGAATTCTGAGACTCAGCAGTGAAGGAAGTGCCTGATAAGGAGTCTGTAATGGAGCTGACTGCAGGGAAGGACTATGCAAGATGAAGGCAGACACAGAATGCCATGGCACTGTCTAAAGGACATAGAGGAACTGACTGCAGGAAAGGAGTATGCCAGATGAAGGCAGGCACAGAAAGCCATGGTACTGTCTATAGGGCAGTGAGGAACTGACTGCAGGGAAGAACTATGCCAGACAAAGGAAGGCACAGAATGCAATGGCACTGTCTAAGAGGCAGTAGATGCTACCCAAGTAACAAGGTACAGAGGGCAATGCATATCATCATCAGCCCCCTTTTTCCCATTTTTTTACATGGGGTCGGGGGTTGCAACAGCTGTCACCATCTTTCTCAATTCAGAGGGACAGTGTTCAAGATTCCCACATATGGCACACATGCAACCTATACCAGTAGTTTGTAAGGCAAAGTGTAGTTATCATCATATGTACAGGTGGGAAGGAACATAGTGACATGTGTCATCAACAGACAGTGTGTTCGTGTGTGTGTGTGTGTGTGTGTGTGTGTGTGTGTGTGTGTGTGTGTGTGTGTGTGTGTGTGTGTGTGTGTGTGTGTGTGTGTGTGTGTGTGTGTGTGTGTGTGCGTGTGTGTGTGTGTGTGTGTGCATGTGTTTGTGTCTGTGTGTGCGTGTGTGTGCGTGTGTGTGGAGGTAGTCTGAGTGTTTGATGTGTACAGCCACATTGGGGTAGGATCTCATAGACAAGTCCAGCACACCCACAGGATATATGTGCACAAATCATGCATGTCTCCTTCCATGGGAGTGCCCTTTTCTGTGAGGGTCATAGGTATGATCCATACCATGCTGAGAGGCATACCTCTCAACCTCAGTGCAAAAAATCTGGACAAAGCCTGACAAAATGAAGGGACAAAGGCCCAAAAATAGGGACATATTTTAAGCATTGCTCTTATAAACTTAAAAAGTTACTACAGTAACAGGGTCTGTTTTAATATACATTTTCTGAAGGATTTGAAGTCTGAAACTCAAATGTATGTCATTATTAAGTGACTTCAGTCCTCAGATCATCCCAGTGATTTGCCAGAAAGCCACACATTTTATGAGGAACAGACCAAAAATATGAGCCAAAAGTCTGGGCATTCTGAGAAAATCTAGAGAGCTGAGAGGTATGCTGAGAGGACAGAGTGGCCCATTTATATGAATGGTGGACAATGATATGGGTGGACTCATCACAATGTCTCATTTGCATGGACATCCATGTGCCACACTGTGGCCTCCAATTCCACAGTGGCCCTCACCACAAAGAGGTGAACTGGCCACAGGAAGTGTATTTACCATGCTTTCTATTTGCCATGAACATCAAAGTGCACCATGCAGACCTCATGCTACTCCTAGCAGCTCAGTAAGGATTGTATTGGTGTCAGCCTGCCCCGTTATTATGGCCATGCACAAACACTAGGTTACAGCCATTGACACAGTTAGCTTGGTTAGTGGGTACCCATGGCACACATAGCTGCTGGCATGCCATCTACACATCCATTCCACTTGTTCAATGGAGCTTGTAGCAACCAAAGGAGAGTACAGTGTAGGTGTAGGCATCCGGTCTAGGGGAAAACCTGTCTGTGTATTCCTGTCCTTGTATGTCTTTTTGTGTTTTTGGAGTATGCTCATTAGGAATACAAGCTATAGCCAGGGAATGGAGTGATGGCATGGATGTTGCATTGCCCATGTCCATCTTGATCAAGCTCGAATTTGGATGCCATCATCACCATCATCATCATCATCATCATCATCATTATCATCCTCAACAGAACCAGAGAGTTCTCTGACATCAGGCAACTATTTATTAATAGTAGAGGACCCTAATAACACTACACCTGTGGAAACACAAACACAAGTTACCCACACTAAGTTAGAACCTTCACCAGTATTTGAATCCCAGTGAATAAATACTTCCTAATACAGTGGTATGGGAAATTCACTGCAACTGCAGCCCTGATGTTCCTGGGAAATGCAGTGCTTATCACTGTAAATTGAACTAAACAAGACATTTACATACTATGGCAGATACACTTCCATATCAAGACATATCCACCAGAGGTTTCTCTAGCAGAAGCTACGCTGGGTGATCAGCTGAACTGCATGCCAAGATCCATGCATGTAGATCACATATAAAGTATCCATTGCATCTGTTTCCATCAGCAGTGAATCAGATGAATTGTTACTGGAAATATACATAATTGCATTGGCTTGAAAAGTGAAAAAATGAGCCACTTGGGTAAAATAATAGAGGACATCTTGGATGGTAGAATTGCCAAGCCCCCATGCAGAGATACTAGAAACTCTCCCATCTCTATTAAAGGTTGTTCAGTCAGTGGGATACCACCTGTTGCCCTTTGTTCATGTGCCAGGTGGGCAGACCACCCTTAAGCAAAATGTATCATATTGGTGGCATGACTTCTCATTTGATCATATGTTCTGTTCTACTCACCAAGAACATTAATGTCATTAATCACAGTTCACCAGACATATGGTCATGAGAGGGATGGTCAGATTGTTGCATAATAGGTCTTACTAGACCCCACCTGAAAAATAAAATAAATAAATATTTCAAATATAGAATCCACTTGGAGACCTCATTTAACAACATCTGACAATATTTCATAGTTGAGTATCATACATTTTGCACATGCCAATGAGTGAACATATCATTAGGTCGTGTGTATCATGGTTCCATACTGAAAAGCAATATACTGAAAGCTGTAACATCTATTGTACCACGCTGAAATGTTAAAATGCTGAAATCAAAATACCTGCTCTCCTACATGTGAGGACTCCCTCCTCCTTGCAGGACCCATGTTAGCATTCCTTTCAAAGTTTCACTAACAGAGTACTGATATTGTTTGTTGAATGGTTGTGTACAGTGTATGTATGTAGTATATGCATTCCATTAGGAAGTATTTTGTGTTCAGCATTGTAGCATTTCGACAGTTTGACATTTGAAGATTTTTCATTCAGTATTATGACCTTCAGTATACCACTATTCAATAAGTTGTCGCAGTCTATCACATTATACATTTTGTCATGTACATGTGCTGTTTATAGACATACAGAATGGTACAGAACAATGACATATTTGGAGTGTACCCTGTCAAGGCCACACATACATCAGGAAGGCCAAAGATGATTTATTAGGTAATAGGAACATGACAGTTCCTGCTTTGGACAATGTATTATGTAGCTCCACGAATATGAAAATATGGGGCCTATATGTGTGCTACTGAAGGATGCACACTGTTTATGGTTTCTTTCATAAGCCTGTGTAAACACTCAACTTTACCATAGCATCAGACATGCAAAGGATATTGATAAACAAATCTTCTTATTAAAGTATGTTGCTGTCCTGTAAGGTACCCTGCAACACCTGAACCAAATACTACTATCTGCATAATCTTGCCCCCCCCCTCACAAACAACAATGGACATTACAGAAACCACAGTGTATCCAGTGTTGTAGGGGTTAAAAGCAGCTGAATATGCCCCTAGACAAGTGTCCTGCCAGTAAATATGGAAGATCTCTGTGCTTGTACTACAACTATGCCTGGGATCTAGTTACACACATATAGAATACTAAAGTCATTGCAATTTATTGCCCTTCCCCACTGGAACATGTCCCCCGTCATGGCCCAGTAGACAAAGTATGACAACTCCTCATATTGTCAGTATGGATATGTCATAACAAACAGTTAGGAATGTAATGTTTATCTTGTTCTCTATGCATTTTTCTATAAGTGAAAACAAGCTGACTCAATACTTATTTCCTTCTTTCCAAACTTATTGTTCTAGATTCAAGCCAAGATAAAACTAGAAAAGCTAGCATGCATCAGGTTAATTTTGTATAAAGCAGAGTTTATTACAATAGTAAAAATAAATTAAAACTTAATGCACAGTCATTAATCAAAAGCATTAAACAGGCAGAAAAAGCCACTTATATTATTATAGTGTGCTTCATAGTCAGAAAGGTCAAATACCATTTGAAAAAAAGTTTATCTTTCATCCCAAAATTCCTTCATTAGCAGAATCTTTTCAGTGGTCTGTGGTCCTCAATGAGCAATGAAAAAAAAGTGTTAATTTATGTGTCCACTCCTTGGGGAATCCAGAAAAATGAAATAATTCCTTGCACATCACCTTTGGCTCCTCTTTAGGCAAACGTCCAGTTCAGTTGTAGATAGGCATGGTTGGATGTCTTTCAAGGCAAACTTCCCTTTTCCTCACTGCAAATGGATCTGCCTTTGTGGATGGCCAGGTTCCTAAAGTCAGCAAGATGCAATATCACAGCTTTAGTTCCATTGTAAGTGTGTGGCTGCATAGCAGCTTTTTGTCATATACCCAAGGCAAGCTCCTTCAGAGTCTGCCTGTAGCTGTGCAGCTCAGATAATTGAAAGTCCACGTATAAGTTAAGAAAGAAGACCGAATGACTGTATGACTTACAAAATCTTTGTATTATATGACTTTGTAAAAAGAGAGGAGACTTCAGATTTCTTTATTCTCTCTCTCTCTCATGTGGATTGATTTCAGCTATTGACAATTACTTTCTTTTTAGTGTCAGGCCTTTGGAACACAGCTTGTTTCTCTTTCTCTGCCCAAGTTTTTTTGCTCTTTGATAAAATATGTCTTGAGATAGAGAAGGGCTGGATTTATAAATATTAATGCTTCATCTACATTCTGTGGTTTTATTTCCCTTTTTGACCTTTTCATACCCAATTCCACAGAAAATGAAAGTGTTCAGTTTATATGTCCAGCTTTAAAGTCCATGCCATATGGCTGGAGCCATAGTGAGCTGAAAACATACACTTGTACAGATGGCCAAGAGACTCATTCTCTGCAGGGAAACCAAATCTTTTAGATTGCATGCCTTTCCTTCAAACTGTTTTCTTCAGTGTCTGTTACTCGCTGACACATTATATATCAGGGGATTAGTAAGGATAATGCACAGAAATACATAAAGACAGAGTTAAGAAATGGAATCAATACAAAGTAACAGTAGTACTATGTGAGCAATACGCAATAGTATACAGAATGGTATTCACAAGAGTAATAACAGTAATAAAAATAATGCTGATAGTTATGATGGTGGAGAGTGTGATGATATGTGGTAGTGCCATCTGTGCCAGGGAGAGTAGGGTAGTACATGTGTACATATGCCAGCACAGCCAGCTGGACTTTTGTGAAAAAAAAAAAGTTTATGTAATTTGATTATCTCACTGATTTATACAGATCCTGGTGTTAAAAAAATATGTTTGTAAAGTTACCTGTGTTAAAAATGTATAAATGTATTAGGTAACTGATCAAATGTGAATGTTTATCAGAGAACCCTAGAAGTAAATCTGTGTGTGTGTATTGTACCAAAGTCAGGTGACCAAAGGTGATGTCATCCTCTAACCAGCTGAACTCATCGGAACCCTTGCAGCAGCACTTTAGAATCTGACAGAAAAATTTCTGACAGGATTTATATCTCACACATCCACACATCAGTCAGTGAGATTCAGTTAGTCCAAGAGAGTGAGACAGAGAGACATTGTCTGGAATTTGCTGTGGTAAGACACTCAGCACATATCAGCTTGCCTTGCTTTAGTGAGTAGGGACAGTAATTCTTTAGTTAGACGGGGACTTCTAGTGAGAGTAGTTTAGTATTGTTTTCTATAACTGTGAGAAACTAACTGTACTATTTTTGAAATCTGTGTAGTTGAACTCTGTTGTTTATTGTACAGTATTCTCTTGTTTTCTGTTTTACTATTTATTATTAAATATTGTAATATATTTTATTGTGGCTGGTCCTTTAGAGAATGTTCTTAATATCTTGAGAGTACTTATGCTTATTTTGGTGACACTGTTGCTGCTCTTGAAAGCCTCACTGCTCTAGCCACACTCCATTATTACTATTATTATTATTAGTTTTATTATTATTATTATTATTAATTATACATAGGGCAGCCACTGCGGTGCAGCGGTTAGCATTGCCGCATCACAGCAAGAGGTTCTCCGGTTCGATTCTCGGCTGGGGTGCCTTCTGTGCGGAGTCTGCATGTCCTCCCTGTGGTCACGTGGGTTTTCTCCGGGTGATCCGGTTTCCTCCCACATCACAAAGACATGCAGTAGGTGGATTGGACACTCTAAATTGGCCCTAGGTGTGAGTGTGTGGTGTGAGTGTGTGCATGTGTGTGCCTTCTGTGGAAGGTTGGGCACTGGGCTGGCAACTTGACACTGTAAAACTCCACTGCCAATCATGAGCGGACGGATGATCTGCTGTGGTGACCCCTAACCGGGAAAAAGCCAAAAGAAGAAGAAGAAGATTATTATTAATTATACAGAGTATAATTGGGTACCCTTTGTAAGAGCCTTAAAATAGTTGACTGGTGGCAGCCTGATTACCTCTGTGTCTGGGCAGAAAGGGGCACAGCTAGTAAATCTGTGCCAGTTTTTCCCAGGTGTGTATGTTTGTGTGCAAAACTCAAATATTCAAGTGTATGTGTGTGTGTGTGTGTGTGTGTGTGTGTGTGTGTGTGTGTGTGTGTGTGTGTCAGCTACTGGGAACAGGGACACAGAGCTCCAAGCTGGTCAGTGTGGAGTTTTGTGTGGACCTGGAGCGAGTAAGAAAGTCCAGCCCCAAATCTGGAGAGTTCTCCCTGTGTGCTTTTAAAGGAAATTGTGCTTGGTGCAGGGAGCTACATCTGAAAATAGTGTGTGAATCCATATTTACTCTTAGTGACCATCCCTCACCAGAGTCAGTGGTGAGGACTGAGTCTCCATGATTGCTGGCCCAGATCGGGACAATGTCACAAAGTGTATTGGGGTTGCTGAGGATTCTTTTTGTAGGACAAATGTTTAGGAGGTCTTTGGGGTTTAGGAAAATTGCTTTTAACTACCTCAGCATATGTTGGTTTATGTGTTGGGTCAGTACTATGCATAGTGAGTGTAATGCCTATGTTAATGACAACCTGATTGTTATTTTGAGTGCTTTTGTGTGAGAGTCTTGTCTCCAGTGATATTGTGTAATTACATTTCTCTCACATACTGTATTAATTTCTCTAAAGATTAGTTGGTTGTCAGTTAACATGAGACAATTCCTATATTGTCTCAGGATGCCCATATCTAACAAGTTGCCAGCTGAGAAATTGGGAAATTGTCTCTCCGTGATGGTCTCCATGGTGTTAGGTCTTTTTTAGGTGAAGTTCAAAGGGGTGGTATAGCAGGCTAACTTGTGCACTGCAAGGGTAGAAACTACAACTAGGCTAAGAATGTCTGAAGTCATACAGCAGTGCTCTTCAGAGTGCAAAACATTTGCTCTTTGTCTATCTGAGTGCTGGGTAAAGTTATAGGGGAAGTTTTATAAGGAAATTTAGTTTCTAAGTGTCTGCGTCTATACAAGGCACTTATGAATGCCACTGTGCAATGAGCAGCAGAATTTAAGACTCAAAGAAAAGTGACTAAATCAACTAAAAAGCCCTCTAGCCAATGAAATGATCTTACTTTAAGCTTCCCTGTGTATTTCCCAACTCAGACAGAATAGGCAACCTTTCCACTGCCTCTAGAATTGTGGCCCCAGTCTTCTTCTTAATGTGAAAACACACTTTAATGAGGCAAATGTGAAAAGGTACCAGAAACAAATCAAGGAACTAGCTACAACAAGTAATTACAAGATGATTCTGAAGCAGACAAGCCAGCAATGCGGAGTACACACACGTTACGGTGATTTCAAAGAATATGAACAGCAGCTAGACCAAGGGAAAGGAAATACACTTTATAGTGATAAAATGCAGAAAAATATAATAAAATCTCTTGAAACACAACAACAGTCTTTAAAAACAGCTTATAAATGCACAATCATTCAATTTAAAGCACTTAAATTAGCCTGGATGGCACCAGATGCAAGCCAAACATTCTGAGAACACAAGTGAGGATGCTAAGCATTTGAGCTCTGTGGAACTGAGCCAAGAGCTGAGCAAACATGCCAAGTTTACAGACTCAAAGAAAAGTGACTAAACTAATTAAAAAACTCTCTGGCCAATGAAACAATCTCACTTTAAGCCTCCCTTTATGTTCCATAAATTCACAGATAAGTACTAGGCCAGCTCTCTTTATGGGCAATTTTAAGCATAGCCACTTTCCCTTTCAAAGGTGATAAACCAAGCCCTGCACCTCATGTTTGTAAGGTAAACACCTTAACCATTATACCAACCCTAACAGGCCAGGCTGCCTTTCTACTGCCACTAGAATTGCAGTTCCAGTCTTGTTAATAACTGTGTGTGTTTGTGTGTGTGTGTGTTTGCATGCCTGAGAGTATGTGTGTGTGTGTGTGTGTGTGTGTGTGTGTGTGTGTGTGTGTGTGTGTGTGTGTGTGTGTGTGTGTGTGTGTGTGTGTGTATAAGATGGTGCCTTTGCTAACACAATGCATGAGTTACTAGGGAAAAACACTAGCACAGGCAAGTCTGACAGTGCATTGTTTGATTCATATACATATTAATGAGCTGTTTATGATGCCTTTCTAATTGCAACTATACCATGTCGCTGGGATGGGACTTCTCTCCATGGTGCTACTTGACCAACCTGAATTTGGGAATTAGTGAAGGCAGAGAGCAGTTCTGTGCATCCCAAGGAAGGTTTCACTCACTCAGGTGAACTAAGAACACGTGGCTTGTGCATCTGATGGAGCTAGGTCTTGGGTACATTATCTGGGATTTCCTCCTTGTTATTTGACTCCAGAATGACTACCACATATTAATGAATCAAGGCAAAGATAAACTGGGATTATTATGCAATATATGGCAGGAATACCATGAGGCTCAGACTTCAGAAAGTATTTGGAGAAAGATTTTACTTAGTATAAACAATGAATGTCTCACACCACTTGGCAAATATATCTTTATGAAAATTAATGTTTGGCCAGCTTCCCCAGTAACATGCAAATCAAGATGCCAGAGTTTCAGTGATGCCCTGCTGGCAATCTAGGGAGTAACTGACACAAAGTATAGAGGTTATCACTGTTTCAGAGAAACATAGGTAGTGCACACATCAGGTTACCCTACATGATGATGATAATGTACAATTGTACTATTCAGAATTACTAAAATTAACTATCATTTAAAATATTTAAATTTAGGGATGTTGGAAATGATGACAGCACTGAAAAAGCTGTGTTGTCAGAGAGAAACCTAGTTTGCTTAATGCAGTGGTCGTCATGATAAATTTCATGTTTGTCTACTATGACAGTTTGATGTTGCATTTTCTTATGGATTTTTTCACACAAGCACCATGTTTTCCAGTTCTGTGTACTGGTCTTTGTTTATATGTATATATATATATATATATATATATATATATATATATATATAGATATAGATATATATAGATATAGATATATAGATATATATATATACACACATACACACACACACACACACACACACACACACACACACACACACACACACACACACACACACACACACACACACATTTATTTAGCTTTGTTGAACGGTGTTAATGTAGACATGCATAATGTCAACACCAAATGATCAAAATTATGCACATTGGCATGCTATTATACATATGCCAAGCATCAGTCTTGGCACATAAAAAAAAACTGAAAAGCAAAAAAAACAAAAGAAAATGTCATTTTATGCAGGGGACAATCCCCCTTGCACCCACCATGTGGGGGGTTGCTCCCTCCTACTAATTATATATACTAACTCCAAGATTTTACAATTCTCAGGGGAAAGTTCACCAACCCCAAGAATCATTCAATCTGCTACTTTTGTTAACAGGTGTCAACCATCTGTTTAGTCAACCAAACTGTGTCAGATAAACCGATGTTGACCAAAGCACCATTTGACGAAAGTAGCAGAACGCATATATCTATATATATATATATATATATATATATATATATATATATATATATATATATATATATATATATACCGAGTATAATATGGTTATTAATCATGCAAATGGCCCAGGAAATGGAATCAAAATGCTGTTAAAAGAGTGTCTTGAGGTGAATAGCTGCAGAGCGGTTTGCGTGTCATAGAAGAGGGATTTGAGGCAATGAGTGTAGACTCTAGGTGAGCCAATATTAGACGAACCTGTGCAGTTATGGAATACCAGAGAAGACGTTCCTGTTGATGTATTCAGTGATTAACTGGAAAGCTACATGTGTGTGTGGAGTTACAGCAGTTTGGCTTGTAATGCAACAAGAGAACTGTTCTGAAGAGACTTTGGCTTAAAACAGAATTATACATTTCTATGTTTTGAACTCTGCACTGTGAGTTACTTAAACTTGCATTTGTGCAAAACTGTGCTTATCATTTTACATTTGTGTTGGGAACTTTATTTTGTATTTTAAAGGAAATAATCTGCACTTAAACTGAAGACTCTGTCTCCATTTTGTTATACTTCCTAACGCACACTCATGCATGCACTCATGCGTGTGTACACACACACACACACACACACACACACACACACACACACACACACACATGCACACACATGCACACACACACACACACACACACACACACACACACACACACACACACACACACACACACACACACACACACACCACATATTCAAGCCAAACTGCTGTAAATCCATCCCCATGTAGTTTTCTTGTTATTCACTGGATACATCTACAGGAGTGTCTTCTCTAGTATTTAATAGCTTCACAGCTTCCTCTGATCTTGTCTCACCTAGAATCTATACTCAAAGCCTTAACTCATGCATGTTTGCGTGTGTGAGTTTGTTGCAGAAGAAGCAAGGGAACTCTTGTAACTTTGTTTTTTTAAATAATGACAAAAAATTGTTTTTATCTGCAGGAATAACTGCATAGCATAATGAAATGCTTAAACCCTCCTAGTGCTATATTTATTAAAAGCTGCAAGAAGTATATCATGCCAACTACACAAGAGAAAAATATTTGGTATTCATTAAGACCTTCTACACAGATAAATGAGAGAATATGCTAATGAAAGCATAAAGAGCTGAAGTACATGCTAATTAACAAATCCAACATGGTGGAGCTACTCAGGAAGCTATACAGCATTCATGTATACTCAGTTTAGGCTTTTGCCATGTACACAAAACTCTTTGGAATACAGCACGATTACACTTAGAAAAAAAAAAGCATGCTAGAGGTTGCTATTGCTATTATTATGCTGTATGTGCAACAGGCTAAAGGCTACACTGAGTGCTGCTGCTGCAAGACCTCAAGCAAGAAGAAGGGCATCTGGACACCATCTGGTTAGTCAAGAAAACTGTGTCATGGACGGCATAAAACAAAAATTGTACAAAGATACACGGTGAACAGGGAAACCCTGGAGGAAATATGCAGCGTCTGCTGCACCCTACCTCAGGTCCCAGGGAAATCATGGAGACCCCCCCCCAGTGGAAACAATTGTATGTTCAGCATTATGTATACTAATTACAAGTACTGGTACTTTCTAGAGACCCACAGGGGACATATTTGGGATATCACATGCATCAGGCTCTAGAATATTGCATCAGTTTTTAAATGCAATGCTACTACATGCAAGGGAGCATATCTGTTTCCCATGAACCCCACAGGAGAGACCAAGAACCACACAGGAAATCTATGCAGTAGTACACTTCCCTGAAGTGTTGGGGGCCACAGATTGCACATACATGGAAATAAAAGCTCCACCAGGGGAACAGGGGAAGGAGGTGTATCAGTAGAAAAGGTTTCCATTTGATAAACTATCAGGTTGTTTGTAATGCCCAAGGGATCATCTACAATGTCTGTGCAGGTAACCCAGGTGGTATCCAGGTCTCACAAATATGGCACAGTTGTGATCTGTACATCAGGCTTTCTAGGGGGGACATCCTGCAAAGGCATCTAGTGGGGGATGCAGGTTATGCACTGAAGCCCTGGCTCATGACACCCATGAGAAACCCACACAACCTCACTGAGCAAGGACACAAGGTACATGCTTAAATTAGGAATGTCACAGAACATGTTTTTGAATTACTGAAATCAAGATTATTTTGTCTAGACATGTCCTGAAGTGCACTGCAGTATGACCCAGGCACCTCTGCTGAAATACTTACAATTTGTGCCTTGATACACAATATAATACTCAGGAAACAGCTTCAACAAGGGCAGCCAGGAGCTGGACCACAGTTTCATGGACCACAGGCAGGGCCAGCAGGAATAGCAGGAACAAATTAGGAGTCTGAGGAAGAATCACCAGCTGCAGATGGTTCTGGCAGATAGAGGCATGCACAGGCTAAGAGGCAAAGGATAACACAACACTCACTATCTAGCTCAAAGCCTAAGATCCTACCCACATACAAATAGGAAACTGATGCCTTCCAAACACCCTTTACTTAACCATGTAATGGCCATGTTCTGACAGCATCGGACAGGGACAACCCCCAAGGACACAATCTGTACATGCACTAATGACAAGGTAAGTGTGGATCCTGTAATGAAAAATAAATGTTACAGAACTACTAAATCTTGTATGGTAATATGTATATTTCCCTAAGAAGAGCATTTCTATAAGGTTTACAGTTATGTCAGTAATATGTCCTCTGCCAAATTTTTGCTATTTTCACTTACATATAACAAACAATATCAAGCATTTCAATTGACCATCACCTATAAAACACAGAACAGGTCAATTATACCCTCATTTGTATAACAATACCAAAAAGTGTCCATTGCTGTTATGACAATCCTAACTAAATGAAATACAGTGAGGTTCAACAATTATAGAAGCAATCATTCGCAAATGAGTATGAACAACAAATCAACAATTTTTCTTCTGGAGTGCATATTGATAAATGCAAGCTTGTTAATAAGCAAACATTAGCTATCCACAGTGTGCATCAGACAAATACGCAACCGTCAGAGCCACAAGGGCGGGAGACTAAAAGGATAAAGGGTCTCAAACATCTGTCCTATGCTGCCCGACTGAAAGAACTCCAGCTCTATTCAGTCGCTTACCGCTTGCTCAGAGGTGACCTTTGCCTAACATACAAGGCCATGTCAAACCCAGATTTGATGAATATGCTTCACCTCAAAAAATCTAGATCCGTCAGAGCCACAAGGGCGGGAGACTTAATCCTCGACACGGCTATTAATAGGACATGCTGGAGGGATAGATTCATCACCCAAAGACTCCCTATGCTGTGGAATAAAATCCCGGTATATGTGAGGCAGAGCACCTCGCTGGCCTTGTTCAAGAGAAATCTTGACCAATGGATGGGAGATCGCAGATATACCCCAGGGATTACCTCAGTGTCACTGCTCAACAGAGGCACAGCAAAATAATGGGTATAGTTCCCCATACTAAAGGGGTGGCGTAAGCCACAAAACTATGGGCTAGGCTTGTAAATGCCCTCGGGCAGATAGCCTAGTATGAACCTATGAACCTATGAACCCTAAGTCACAAAGACACATGCAAAGGGCAGAGCACAGTCAACATCATTTGCACGGGGGGGTATGAGAGTCAGGCTGACACCAAAGAAGTGAGTGAGTGAGTGCATGTAAGAAATACATGTATCTTCCAGAGTATACAGTGTTCAAGGCCAGTAACAACAGATGTACAGCAGACATGGCCGTGCAAGATCCCGTTCCTATAATGGCACTACATTCACTGCTCCGTCACTGATTGCAGTGTACACACACAGACATGGTAGGCCATGGAATTATTGTCCTGGATGTAGTCCTGAGGACAGCGCATCCAGTAGACATTGCTCACAATCAGGTAGCACCCTGAGTGGATAATCTGTGAGGACAGTATCACAAAATAATGACAGGCATTTGAGTTTCAGACTTCATATTCTTCAGAAAATTCACAATAACACAATATGTTTTACTCTAGCAGATATATAAGTTTGTGAGAGTAATATTTAAAGTTTGTCCCTATTTTTGTGACTTTGTCCCACCTTTAGTTTTGATTTTGCCCAGATTTTTTGTGCTAAGAGGTTGAGAGGTATGGTGTGTGTGTGTGTGTGTGTGTGTGTGTGTGTGTGTGTGTGTGTGTGTGTGTGTGTGTGTGTGTGTGTGTGTGTGTTTGTTTAAGAGGTAACTAGGTAAGCATACCTCTCAACTGTCCAGATATTTGCCCCACAATTTTGGTTGTTCCTCATAAAAAGGTCTGAAGTTTCAGACTTCATATCCTGGCAATGATTTATCAGCATTTCTCACTTAATATACTTGATTTCTATTGTCACACTATGTATCTATATCTTTGGTAAGATTACTATATTGGAATACAATGCTCAAACAATGATTGTTTTAATTGGTTCCTTATAAATAATGGTTTTTATTTCTGCCTTAACAGTCCCTGAAATAATTATTCTATTTTCACTGGTCCTCAAGTGTAAAATGGTTGAAAACCACTGCTTTATAGAGTCCATATCCAACCTAAAAGTAAACCCAATTCATCCACCCCAACTCACTACTTCTATTAATACCCCCACTAACCTCTACACACCCCACACATTACACACACAACCAATCCCTCACTCGTATCTAAAAAAACAAGCATCCCCAGCTTGCTTTCCAGCCCATCCCTTTATCTCAGTTAAAAAACTACTACAAAAACTGAAACCTTGCTCAACCTCAGCAGACAACCTCCCACCAGAATACCTAAAGCTGTCCACAGAGGTAATAGCATTCCCTGTTTGCATATTAATTACTAGATCCATAGCTAAATCACATGTCCCTAACCTATGGAAAAGATGAGACGTTATCCCTTACATAAGGGAGACACTTCCACTGACATCACAAACGTTTGTCCTATTGCAATCTTGTGCCCTCTCTCTAAGATTCTGGAAAAATGTGTGCACCTACAACTTCTCCATCATCTTACACACAATAACCTACTTTCCCCGCACTCAACATGGCTTTAGACCTGCACACAGTACCTCAACAGCCTTATTATCTTTCATGGACTCTGTCAACAAATCCCGTGACACTGGCAAACTAGTATCTGCAGTATTTCTAGATTTGTCAAAAGCATTTGACATGGGGTCTCACCCCAAACTCCTTAAAGAACTTTCCAGCATTGGTCTATCCTCCTCCTCACTTCAGTGGTTTTCTAGCTACCCAGCTGACAGGCAGCAAGCAGTAAAGTGGCAGGGCTCTAGGGCCACTAGCTTAGTAACCTCCTAATCTCCTATGCACC
Source organism: Protopterus annectens (assembly GCF_019279795.1). Taxonomy (NCBI): domain Eukaryota; kingdom Metazoa; phylum Chordata; order Ceratodontiformes; family Protopteridae; genus Protopterus; species Protopterus annectens. The sequence continues at coordinate 1,745,435,948 of NC_056728.1, read as the reverse complement.
TATGAACCTATAAGATAACAAAGTTGCTTACATATGTGAAATGTGCATTTAAAGTATCTGAGCTACCTTTATTTTTCTTCTTTTTCCTTATATCATTTACATGTCATTTGGCATTGCATACCATTGACTGTCAGCGTTCAATAACACTGAACTGCATTTCACTGCTTAAGGTGAAAACGGACACATTTTATTTGGACTGCCATCGATGACGCACAATGAAGACCGGCATTGTTGTGCTTTCCTGAGCAGTCTGAACAGTACTGGGTGAAAAAATTAAAGTTGTCACACTCCTATCTCTGTGGCATAAAGTTTAAAGGCATTGAGCTTAGATAAATAGTACAGGTGATGCAAGGATCGAAACCTGTTCCCAGATCATTTTACTGAGAGAGAGTTTATACCAAATCTTAACACTCATTTTGTTGTATAAATGTACTGATGTGGGAAACTCCAGTAAGATTACTATTGACTAAAAGTGGCAGACAGATAAGTAATTTAAAAATTATGTAAATACTAACTGTGTGTGCTAAGTGAACAGTTGAAGCATTTCTGCTGTTCCCTGTGCCCTTCTCCATTCCCATGGCATTAGCTAATGTCATGATATTGCAACAAATTCATAGGTTCATAGGTAGGTACTAGGCTATCGGCCCAAGGGCCTACATAAGCCTAGCCAACAAGGTTCCCTGGCTTACGCCACCCAAGAAAGTTATTTTCCTGTGTCACTGTCAAGCAGAGACACAGAAGTGATCCCCAGGGTGTATTTCCTATTTCCCATCCACTCATCAAGACTTTTCTTGAAGAGTGCTAATGAAGAACTTTGCTTGACATAGATGGGTAGCCTGTTCCAGAGTATGGGAAGTCTCTGGGACAGGAATCTATCCTTCCAGCATGTCCTGTTTATTGTGGTGACAAGGTTTAGGTCCCTAGAGCATGTAGCTCAGAGGGATTGGGATTTCTTTAGGTGTAGTATGTCCAACAGCTCTAGGTTTGACATAGCTTTATATGTTAGGCAGAGATCACCTCTGAGTAGGCGATATGCTATGGAGTAAAGCTGGAGTTTTTTGAGATGGTCAGTGTAGGGCATTTGTTTGAGGCCAGTAATCCGCTTTGTGAGGTACTTCTGTGACCTTTCCAGTTGCTGCAGATGTCTTGTGAGGTACATTCCAAAAGGGGTGTTGTACTCTATAATGGGTCTAATGAGTGTCGAGTAGAGGGGAACAATGACCTCTTTTTTCCTGGATGAGAACCCTTTTATGATGAGGTGTGCCATGTAGAAGGACTTCCTGACTACTGTGGTGATGTGACTATCAAAGGAAAGACTACTGTCCACCTGGGTCCCAAGGTCTCTTATCACGCATTTGGCATTAAGTAGATTGCTGCCTATGTGGTAGTTCATGGGTACAGAGCTTTTACCAAAGGGGATGACACTGCACTTTTTGGCATTGAGCTTGAGGCCATGGCTCTGACACCAGGCATCTGTCTCAGCGAGGCCCTTCTGTAGAATGTCCACATCATTTGGGGACTTGACTATGGCTCCTAGTTTGCAGTCATCTGCAGACTTAATTAGCCAGAGGCCTTCTGTGTTAGCTTGTACTTCAGAGAAGTAGATACCAAACAGGAGAGGTCCCAGGATGGAATCCTGTGGTACTCCACTTGTCACTGCTTTGAGGTCAGATTTGGAGTCTGCAACTTTTAAAGTGTAGGTTCTGTCAGTGAGCCATTTGGCAAACCATCTTGTGATGTAGGGATTTATACCTAGTTTAGTGAGTTTAGCTATAATTCCAGAATGGGGGATGGTGTCGAAAGCCTTGGTGAGGTCAAGATAGGCTGTGTGAACCTCCTTACCCTCATCTACGGCTTTGGTGACTGCCTCAAAGAAGTCAATCAGGTTCAGGAGGCATGATATGCCTTTCACAAACCCGAACTGGGTGGGGTCCAGAGTTTGGAGGTTACCAATGTCTTTATTTATGAGTTCCATGATTATACGTTCCATGGCCTTGCAGACCAGGCTCGTCAGGCTAATAGGTCGATAGTTCCCGGGATCAGTGGTGGCTCCCCCTTTGTGGAGTGGGATAACTGTTGCTGTGCACCATTCAGTGGGCACAAAGCCTGATGCGAGGCTATTATTGAACATGGTGCTTATGTGGGGAGCCAGTTCATTCTGAAGTTTGTGCAGCCTGGGATGTTGTCCAGTCCCATGGATGCTGTGTTTTTGATTTTAGAGAGTGCAGCTTTTACCTGCATAGTTGTGATTACAGGGACTCTGCATTCTTCCTGTATAGATATGGGCCCTTTAGGGGGTGAGGTGGGGGTGGTAAAGTTAGCACTGAACCTATCTGCCAGGATGTTGGCAATATCAGTTGTTCTGTAATTTTCATGCCTTTGTGCTGTAACTCAGCGCAGGTCTGGGTGTTGCCATCGAGATTCTTGACATAGCTATAGAATGCTTTGTGGTTGTCCTTGGAATTAGTGGCAATTTACTTTTTGTAGCTAGCATTGGAGGATCTTATAAGGGATCTCAGCTTCTTACTGAGGCTGACCAGGGAGCTCCTCCACTCATGGGATTTTACTCTTTTTTGCAACAGTTTCTTCCTTCTGTTGTACAGTTTGTTTATGGCAGGAGACCACCAGATTGGCTTCCTTTTTTTGGATGATAGCGTCTTGGTTCTGTTTGGGATAGCACGATCCATGCACTCATGTAAGTGTTTATAGAGTGCATTTGTGTAGGATTCAGCAGTTGTAACTGTATTGTCCATCTGCATGGGTGTCATGAAGTTCACCACTTCTGTCTTAAAAAGCATGAAGTTGGCTTTGGAGAATTTTTTTACTCTGATTTCCTTAATGGGGGGGTGGGGGCGGGATGTGGATATCAAGGGTGATTAGCTTATGGTCGGATCGGACCAACAAGGAGTTGACTTCAGGTGTGGAACATCGGTCACTCATGTTGGTAATGACTAGGTCTAGGATATTGTTGCCCCTGGTGGGGGTGTGGATAAGTTGATCCAGGGCATTGGAGTTTATGAATTCCAGAAAGCGTTGAGCTAAGGAGTTGGTACATGAGTAGTTTTCCCAGTTAATGGTGGGGTAGTTGAAGTTGCCCATTATTAGGGAGTTTGGTTGAACCCTAATATTTTCCAGTACATCAAGGAAAGAGGAGTGGGAATCCTGGAGCATGGTGGGGGATATGTAGCAAGCTACAATTTGGATTGCAGTTTTGCCCAGAATTAGTTGCACTTGAATAACCTCGGATGCATTGTGCTGAAAAACTAGCCTGGAGGTGTGGATATCCTTAATGAATATGGACACACCTCCGCCTTTGGCGTTTCGGTCCAGGTTACATAGCCAAAAAGTGTGGTATGAGTTATAGCCTGGTAGTGTAGGGGTGCTCTCTGGAGCCTTGAACCAGGTCACAGTCACTGCACAGATATCAATGTTCTCCATTTTAAAGAGTGCCTCGAGTGAGTGCATTTTGAGATTTAGACTTCTAGCACTGAGTAGCATTACCCTCAGTTTTTGTTTGCCTGTTCCTGTTATGGTGATGAATTTGTTATTTTAACCTTGCCTAAAAAGGCACTATAGGGGCAACAAGAGCCTTAGCCAGTATCTGGAATCCCAGGGGTGACAGGTGCAGGCCATCTGTGGCAAAGCATCGTGGTCTGTTGACCATGTCATCCCAAGCAGACAGATATTGGATTCCCTTAGAATGACACCAGAAGCTTAGCCAATTGTTGAAGTCAATCATTTTGTCCTTGTACTGCGGTATCATTCTGGGCGATAGCAGAATGCTACTCAGGGCTAGGGTCATACCTGCCTGAGCTACAAGATCAGAGAGCTCTTCCATGTCTCTTTTCATGTAGTCCAGGGAGGTACATCTCAGGTCATTCACACCAACATGGACAATGACAGAGTCATATTTGTACTTGCTGTGGAGTGACCTGAGTGCGTGGGTTATGTAGCGGATCCTGGCACCCGACATAAAGCTGACAGTAACCTTTTCCTTGTTTAACCTGGTGAGTAGGACATCAGTGTGCCTGACTATAGAGTCACCTATGACTAGTGTGTTGGGTACGTTGTTTTGCCTTATTGGCTGTGGTTGAGTGGCACACTGAGTCTGTGGGCTATGTGTCATTTGGGTTGTGTTGGGGGATGGAGGTTGCTTGCGTTTCTGCTTTGGAGGTCTCTGTTGCTTAGACAGATTATTATTGAGAGCCTCCGCGAATGTTTTTGTGTTACTTTGTGTGGATTTTGGTGGTGTCGATTTAGTGAGACTATGGGATGAGTGTGGTGTGGTGCAAATGTTTACCTTCTCCTCATGACTGTCAAGTTCAGTCTTGGTAGGAGAAAGCTTTACTTCCAGTTTGGTTAGATAAGTGCATCTCTCACAGGTTGTAGTGTTGGGTGGTAGGAAGAGAGGATTGTCTGTGTACATGAGGCAATTTCTACATTGCCTCAAGATGCCCAGATTCATCAGATAGATAGGAGAGAACACTGGGAGCTGACCTTTGGACATGCCTGAATAAAAAACTATTTTCCTCTAGATAAGTGAGGAAAGTGAGTACAAGAGCTGTTTTTCTGTAAGCACGTGAGAAAAATAAGTACAAAAATTGCTTTCCTCTAGGTAATGAGGAAGATTGAGTGCTATAGTAATTAGTAGCTTATTTAGTGCTTACAAGTTCTGAACAAGCAAATTTAAGTGCTAAAACTAAGAATCTGTATCTGCACTAGACGAGTTACAGGACAGAAACAAGTGCAAATGCAGGCTTTCAAATCAGAAAGTTGACAGAGATGGAAGAGATTGCCCAAACGGCCATTAACTACAGTTTCTGGGCCAGAACCACTCCTTAGGTGGTAGACAGGTTACCTAGTGCTTACCACTCCCACTGATAAGCTAGAAGACTTTCTTCCAACACAGAAAGGCTTGGGGGGCTCAGGAGCTTACATGCAGTCCTGGATACAGCAAATCTGTTTCTGAAACACTAGTTGCAGGAAAGGTAGGAAACAGGTTTACATTTTTTTTTTTTTTTACAGAAAAGTAGCAAAAACAGTAGTAAAAACAATTCACATGCAGTGCAAGCTAGCACACGTGAGTATGTAGCAATATTAGACCAAACACAGTTTAAAAATGCAATTAAATTAAAAAGGACTAAAAGCAGGTGCAGAAAGAGTTTATTAGGTAGAATCTGGTAAAGAGATGGGACTGGGGGAGTGTCCCAGATCAAATCTACAGTGGGGCAGGTAATCGCAAAAAGCCACCAAAATTTAAACTACAAACCAAAATAGGGAGGGTTGATGAGACAAAACAGTTTCAACAGAGATCTAAGCAACAACTAACAGTACAAACTTTAAAACAAACAAAATATATATACTCAGCTCTGTATATTTGCAGATCAGTCTAGTACTAATGTAGCATTGAGATCGCTAAATCTATCACTATAATGCAGTATGAGCTGCGTCCATTGCTATATGTACAGTGTGATTTAATTTCATGTGCCCTCAATTTGTTATACCCCAAAGGCTTTTTGGATGCTTCTGATGAATATTGCATTCTGCATTTGTGCACCACTTGGCAGCATGAAATTCACTTTCACGACTTAAGGGAAAAAAAAGTGATAAATTTAGTTTAGAATGCAAACCAACCTGGTGGCATTGCACAGCCATCAGCACGCTAGATAGCACTGAGAAAGAAAATACATGACAGGTAACTTTCTCTGTGGCAAAGGTGTAAGTGCAGTGAGCTTAGAGATAAGGGACATATGATGCATGGTTCAAATCCACTTAAATGATGATTTTACAGATGGTTGTCTGAGTACATATTTCATCATATTTTGTGATACCATTGTGTTGTTGTTTAAAAATCAGCTGCTGTCACTATTGCTATCCCCATGCAATCATTTGTCTATCTACTTTCACATTATTTGCCATTAACTACAAATCTAATAATGTGGAAAGTGAAGCATACATTTTTAAGTGGGGTAGGGAGAATGTTTATATTTTTCAAATGACAGGTGTTTAGGTGTTTTATGGGGCAGCAATAAGAGTGCAAAATAATATTGTCTGTCTACACCCCTGGTTCAACATCTTTCACAAGTGAACTGTCACTGTTTAAATATCAGACTTCTCCTGTGGTGCTTGCATGTCTTACACTATTCTCTAGAATATATAAATAAATAGGTAGCATGTTTGAATATTGGAATGCTTAACTTATACCAGTGTGACTGTACATGAATTTAGGATTGTCTTACACACATTTGCAGTGACACTTACAACCTCAGATGGTTGTAAAACGTATTTTACCAGATACATCCCCTTGGCAGCACACTGCTGGTGTAATATATCTCTCACTTGTACTCATTATTCTCCTGTAGTGCTGGCTGTTGATAATGAGCTGTATAGATGGTGCAAGTGGAAAGTAGATGGTTCAAATCCATCCCACCTTAAATAGTGTAACTGTGATTACTGTCATATACCACTGGCCACCTCACAACCACCTTTATGCATACTTCTAATTATGAGACTGAATTACAGTGGCACTCTGTGACACTAGTAAATCCTAACATTCATAGGGAAATTAACTTTTTGGCTGCACATCCATGCATCCATCCATCCTCAACCCCTTTTCCCATTTTGCGCATGGGGTCGAGGTGTCACTTCACAGTGGTAGTCATCTCAAGCTAAGGTTTACACCACCAGGTGGCTAGCCCTGCTGCAGTAATTCATCTGTACCACTCACTTGCACACACCCTCACAATGGCCAATTTAGTGTGTCCAATCCATTTACTGCATGTCTTTGGAAATGTGAGAGGAAATTGGATTACTCAAAGGAAACCCATGCGACCACAGGGAGGACATGCAGACTCCACACAGAGGGACCCCAGCTGATAATCAAACTGCAGAACCTTTTGCTGTGAGGTGACAATGCTAACTGCTGCACCACTGTGGCCTCCCCTTTTGTGGCCCCTCTTTTGGCCACACAGTGATTCTATAATTCTACCATACCTGCAGTATCTTACATTTGGAGTGCAAATTCTCCTGAGTTGCATGACTCTAATACTGTGCTTTCAGTATTATGAAACTACATATGTAGGATGTTTGATGCCTGCTGTGAAAGCACCTTTCACCCTCATAATGTATATACTGTGTAAACTGTTCTTCAAAGATATATAAGATGTGTAGCTGTACAGTGTTATTTGCACTTCAACCACTTTTTAGAATTAGCATCCAGCTAATAAACAGTAGTGAGGTCATCCATTTAACTGTTCACTGTCCCACTTGTACCTCAACATGCTGTGTGGTGCTTGCGATTCAGGCACTAATGTTTAGCTTGTGATCTTGGGTAGTTTGTTCAAATCCAGCCATTACTGCTCAGACAACACGATGTCAGTCTTATAGTGACTGTACATGTTGATAACACTGTTGTCAAACACATTTGCTTTGTACACATATAGGTGTCAATCCCTCTTACAAAAAGGTATGATAATTTGTCAAATAGCAATGCTTTTATTCAGAGTAATTATAACATGTGATTACATTTTTCTTACAAAATGTGTAGGAAGTGTTATCCTCTAGCATGACAGAATGAGATAAAATGCTGTCTGTTACTGATTTCGTACATCAATTATGTGCACAAATATCCTTTGTAGCAATAACGTGATGCAATGCCTTCACATAACAACACATCTCACAACTGTAGTGACACTTCAACCATGGTGCCGTCATCATGTACAATATCATGTGTTTTCTGTTGTCAAATGTTCATGTGTTCAACATCCACATTCAGTGTCTGTTACCATTCTTGGGCCTTATACTGTAATGCACAAATGGAATCCACCACAGTTAGAATCTGTCTACTTTCAGTGGGAGAGGCCTCTACCATCCCCTTTATCTCAAATATTGTTTACCACACATACATCTGAAGTATTAAGTTAGCATAGGTGGAGTGTCATAATAGTGTTAAGACTTCCACTGTGGCACTTGTGGTACATCCACGTCATTAGTCAGTAGAGTCATATAGTTTGCTGTTCAGTTCCAGAAAGGGGCAACAGTATGTGAATGTACTGGCATTACATAAACACCATTATCCATTTTAATGTTGGGCAATGATATATCATCCCAAGTTTATTGACTGCATGGCAGTGAAATGGTTATTGCATGCAGTTATTGTTATCCATTTTTATGTTGGACAATGATATATCGTCACAAGTTTAGTAACTACATGGCAGTAAAATGGTTATTGCATGCAGTTATTGTTATCCATTTTTATGTTGGAAATGATATATTGTCACAGGTTTAGTAACTACATGGCAGTGAAATGGTTAGTGCACACAGTTATTGTTATCCATTTTTATGTTGGACAATGATATATCGTCACAAGTTTAGTAACTACATGGCAGTAAAATGGTTATTGCATGCAGTTATTGTTATCCATTTTTATGTTGGAAATGATATATTGTCACAGGTTTAGTAACTACATGGCAGTGAAATGGTTATTGCACACAGTTATTGTTATCCATTTTTATGTTGGACAGTGATATATCGTCACACATTTTGTGACTACATGGCAGTGAAATGGTTATTCACGACATATGCTGCGAGTGCTGCTGTAGCACATGCATTAAGTACTGGCTTGTATAGCATAAACACACATATATACTGTGGTTCAATTCTGGGACAGTATGCGTCCTACATGATGGAAACAGCTTCCTTGTCAAAGTGCTGCTGCCCATAGTGCTAATGCGTGTATATTGTGTTGGTGTAGTGTGGTGCCTACTCAGTTGTCAATGAATCCCAGAACTAGTTTTGCTTTTTGTCACTTTTTGTCACTCAGAAATCCCTCATCTCTGGTTTCTTTATGCCCTTACTTTCCAGGTAATTTTTCCTTCTTTTGCACATTGTTTTTTCTCTTTCCTTTTTTATTCCCTTACAGCGTAATTGTTATGCTGGCTTGCTGTGCCTCCCTGAGCTAATGAATGATAACTTTTTGGTCACACAGTGATTAGGAAAAAAACTGTATAGAGTTACATTTACAGGACAGGAGAATAAAGTAGTTTTCCAGTGGCAGTTCATGTTAAGAAAGAAAAAGAATACCGTTTATACACCTTTTCACACCAACAGAGCCAGAAGCGTCAGAAAGGATGTTCAGTTCTCAAAGACATTATTGAAGTAAACAATAGTAACCCAGAGGTTATTATTGCAAACAGCTGAAGCCCATCAGAACCTTGCTCATGGTTTCTAGTTAAAGGAATTGTCAAATCTGCGACAAAATACATTCAGACACTCTAGGCCAGAAGTAATTATAATGTTTTAGTAATGGTTACACATTTATTTCCCAGCACTATAACTGATTTAATATGAATATGAGAAGCAACCACTCATTTGAAAACAGCATCCAGCACTCTATAAAGCATTTAAATCCGTTTCCTTTTTTGCAGTTTGGTGTTAGAATGCTGATGATAAATGGCAATTTGCAGTTCTAAGTTTGTTTGAAATGGAATACAGATTAAACGTGTATAAGAAAGATGTCAACACACATTATATCAAACAGAGAGGACCTGGAATCTGTGCTATCTGTTGCTGAAATAAATGGGGTATGGAGAAAGAAAAACATTTGCTTGTCTGCATTTATTTAAGTATTTTCCTTTCTCTGACCTTAGAGTTGGAATATTTAAAGAGTTATAGGGTCTGGGGGAAATCTGCACTAAAACAAGTGCAGGAGCCTTGTTCTCTAGCAAAAATAGTTTTGTTAGTGTATTTATTTATGTCTTTGATAGTCAGAGCCATAGGGTAGAGCAAAGAAGATAGCTCCCTTAGATGAAGGTTGATCTGCAGTTGTCAATGGAATCCCAGTACGAGCATTCATATAAGAAGCCATGGTTTATATTGTGTCCTTCAATGAATGTTAATACTGCATTCATGGTGCTGGGCTGAACTGTTTAGTTATCCTAGCAAGCAGCTTAGCACAGTTCTAGAAACAGGCTTCTTACTACAGTTACTGAAAAAGTGGAAGTTTTTTTTTCCTCAGATGGCCTAGCTGCAGCTCTGGTAATAGTCATTGAAAGTTGTGTTTGATCTTCTCTTTTGAGTGTTTATGTGCAGTGTCTTTCCCATTGGAATGTACTACTAGAGCCCTTACAGAGTAGGTTATGAATATACACCTCATAATGAGTTCTATGCAGACCTCTCAACCAACTGGGGACAAATGTCAACAGAATCAGGGACAAGTCAAGAAAAAATCAGGGACAATCAGGGACACTTTTAAAATATTAGTGCTATTAACTTGAAATAGTGACAGAATCAGAGCATATGAATTAATACACATTTTCTGAGGTAAAAGAAGTTTATAATGCTTAATTATTGTCATTATTCATTAAGTGTAATTTACCACCTTTCCTCCAAAAGTCACTAGTTTTAGGAGGGATTAAGAGGACAGAGTTAAAATTTAAGTAAAAATCAGGGAAGTCCCTGAAAATCAGGAACAGTTGAGAGGTATGGTTCTATATAGTATTATGTGATTTGAACACCACGATTTTAGAATATGACATCAGTTGTCAGCTGCAATCTTACCCTCCTGAGTCTATCTGCACAGTGGGGTAACAGGTCCAAGGATGCAGACATTATACATGCATATCTGCTTGCCAGTAGATAAAATAAGAAATCAGATATTAGGTCTTCTCTGTTAGGACAGTATATTTCTTCTAGACTACCCAACCTCACCACTTTCCATCGGAAAGGCAAACTTCTATACCAATCCCTCTTCAGTCCAGCTGCCTCCACAGGTTTAAATATGTTCCTTTCTTATGCATAAACCAGTTCCTCAGTGAATGACTTTTGTTGATTTGCCATGCATTTCATGAATAAATGTCACAAAAATACCCTGATAAACTCTGTGTGAGCAAGTCTTGATAATTAAGTCCATACAGCAGACATCACTCTTTTTGAGGAACACTTTAGCATAATTTTTTTCCTCTAAGAAGCCCGAGCTGTTTGAATACTTCAGCCCATGCCCTTGTGTCATTTCTGTCCTCTAGGAGCCAGAATAGAAGTTCCAGAAGCCTGAGATAAGAGCATTTGCCTTCCACTGAGGTCATCCTTGGGACCTTTCCAGAGACTAGCTGTACTTTTTTGGGGTGGTACTGAGAGCAGTAGGTACTATTCCAAATAAAAGTTAAAGAATTTCTGCATGGACAAAATGTACACCCTCTTCTTCCAGGCCAAATTCCAAGACTAACTTCTTCAAATTTGTTATGATTCTCACTATGATCTCTAACTTCAGTTTTCTACCACTAAATGTGCACTCTCACTTGCTGTGCATAATTTCCTACCACCTTATCTTTTCTGTTATCTATATATGTGCTGCTTAAAGTACAAATGCATTGCTGAAGAGCATTTAGGCTACACCCACATGATTATAATTAATCATAATGTCACAGGGGGACTTAGCAGCACTTCCCTTCTAGAAAGTTTGTCACAAGAGTCTGTCTGCTGGAGGTGGCTTGTAATAGAAGTACCATCCAACACAAGTTAACTTCTGGGTTGCTTGTTTTGTGTTAAAATATATGGTTTTCAAATCAAACCAGGACAACTGATGCACATTCCTAACATGGTTGTATGAAGCTGATTGTGGTTTGTGACATACATTTCTCTATACCATCCTTTTGCAGTAATTCTGAGAAGCAATGGCTATATTGTCACCATCATCCTAGTGCCTCTGCTGCACTTTTCTCTGCTGGTTTTCTCAGTTCATAGTTACCCAACTCATCCACATATTATCTAGTTATAAATATTTTGCAGAGCAACTGACAATCAGTCCATTTCTTTAGCCTAAAGCTTACTATAAAACAAAAAGAATCATAAGATTTTTTTTTGTTTTCCTCATCAGGCAGTTCTTTTCTGATGTTACTTAGTGAAGTAATATGTGGATGTCATTTATCTTGAACTATTTTGCTTAAATTGTTTCTGTATGCTACAAAGTATGAAAATAACATCTCCTTTATTATTTTATTAAAAAGTTGAAAAGGACCACAACGGACCATTTCATCTATGACTTAAAAGACCCTTTTTCAACCAGGCCCAGTTATAAAGCAACACAGTAAATAGTCAAGTCATGAAATACTAACATTAGTTAACAAATGAGTTACAGTAAGTTGTTAGAAGTAATTCAGAGACATTTTATATTACAATTTACTTTCTTTTGCATCTTAATCAGAGGAAAACAGGTGAACAGTGCAATCACAAACAATGAACACAAATTCATCTCAACTAGGTGATATTAGGGAAGCACAGCTATTTGGCTTCTTCAAATACCTGGCACTTTAACTCTCATGGAAATGCTTTCTGAAACTGTAAATCATGCAGAGCTGAAGGAAGTTAGGATCAAGGCTCTGGATCTAGTAATAGTCAGTGCATTGTTTCTACATATAAAGGATATGTGAGGATTGTTAAGTATGAAAAATGGATGAGAAGTAATCAAGTATAAAGTCTAAAACATTTTAAGCTGCTGTGCTCTGCAGATGCATGACTGTCACTGTACTTTTTTTTACAGTAATGCAATAGTATTTTATGCTGGGACAGCGATTTTATTTAGCATAGACAGAATGGGCTGTGTGGTAGATACTGTGGCCTCAGGTGGAAGTGAAAATACATACCACTGCAGTGTAGATGGCTAAACACTTACTATGACCTATCCAAGCTAGGTTTGATTAGTTGCCCAGTTAGGGGACGAGCTAGGCAAGTGAAAAAAGAGACAGCAATGACAAGATAGAGCCTGCTCAGCTATCTCTAGCGGACAGATAAATGGTGCATGCTCAGCATTACAGAGTCCATGTAGAGACCCTAGTGGTGACTGGGAATGACTTGAGGTGCTTTGCCTTCAAACGTGCAGGGCTACCAAGGGCATGCATCTTGTGGAATTTATATACAAACCTACACACACACACACACACACACACACACACACACACACACACACACACACACACACACACACACACACACACACACACACACATCTAGCTAGATAAATAGATAGATTTTATATATGTTGTACTGAAATTAAATAAAAAACCCAAATCTTGATGTTTACAAAGTCAACAAAATGCCAACTTTGCAGACATTGACACGCTACTATGCATGTGCTGCTTGACAATCTCAGTGCATGCAAAACTTAGCATAAAAAATAATAATAAAGCACATTTTTTGCAGGGGAGGCAAGCCCCTTGCACCTCATACCCCCTGCTAATTATATATTCGAACTCCAAGATCACACAGTCTCATGGGAAAGGGCATATTTCTCTACCCCGAGAATTGTGTGATCTTGCTCACCTGCTGATCATCTGTTTAGCTAATCAAATTTTGTCAGCTAAACAGATGTCGACGAACTTCAGTCAATGTGTGTGTGTGTGTGTGTGTGTGTGTGTGTGTGTGTGTGTATATATATATATATATATATATATATATATATATACACACACACACACACACACACACACACACACACACACACACACACACACACACACACACACACACACACACACACACACACATACATACACACTAGCAAAGGGTAAGGTCTATGTTACACAGACAAACTGTTCAGTAAAAAAAAACAACAAAAAAAAATGCAAGAAAGACTCGGCCAGACTTGAATCTTCACTGTGTAATACATTAAACCTCCTGAAGTGGAGGCCCATGAGATATATGCATATGACCCCTTAAGGAAGCCATGTATCTTGAAACACTGGTATGTCCTTAAGGGGTCATATGCATATATCCCATGGGCCTCCACTACAGGAAGTTTATGGTATTACACATTGATATATATGTACATAGGTGTACCCACATTTATTGAGTAACCCATACATCAACCTTCTAAAGATCAACCGCAAAAGGTCAACACAGCGATCATTTACACTCAAACACATATGCACCAATAAAGAACCTCAGTGCATGCAATCTATTACAGCCGAGTGCTCCTCCAGGCGTCTTCTGCAGTTAACCCCTACTGCTCCTCTAGGCGTCAAATATGGATTGTTCATATTTGCATTAATAATTCCAAAACCATGTTACTTACAAGGTACCAGGATATTTTGTCTTGAGCCATATGTGATGGCAAACACAACTCTATTGATATTTGACCTCTTTCAATGAGAGTTTTCTAGAACTCTAAGGTGATAACTTAGTTTTTAAAAGCTTAAGCCATGCCCACTAGGGGTTAAAGGTGCACACTCAAAAGAGCTGCTCCGGAGTGAATGCATTATTTTTTGGGGGGGATCAAACTCCCCACAACCCCTGATAATTATATACACTAACTCTGAAATCTCACAATATCAGGGAGAGAGTATGGTCCACTACCCCAGGAACTGTGCTATCTTGCACACCTACCAACCATCTGCTTAGTTGACCAAAAGTGGTTGATTAAACAGATGTTAACAACCAAGGTTTCTTTAGACAAAAAGTAAGACACCCATGTTGATTTGCACTATTAGGTCTAGTGAAAACATTTAACCAAATAGCAACCTTGCATATGCACATTGGATACCAATCCCTTGGGAGACATAGGTATTCACAGGATAATGGTCAAGGTCTTAAGAAAGGAATAAAAAAATAAGAAAAGAAAAGGACGATGGCTCTGCTCATGCTGCCTGTTACTGCAAACTCTCCACTCATATTACATTTCATTTGCCCAGTTCCATTAAATTGGCCACGATCATACATACGCTGGTTATTCAGATTACAATCATTACTGCACATGCTTACAGTGATTGACTGCAGCCTGCAGGTGGAGTTGCCCACTTTGCTTCCTTTTCCACCCTCAATTCCCCAACCACCCCCAGAGTTTCAGCGTTATACATACTGTTGTCCTTCCACTTTCCACCCCCTTCATCCCTCCCATTAAAGACATACCAACTTATTACCAATATACATGCATAATATAATACTCTTTCCCACTCCTCAAATTATTCATTCATAGCACTCCAGTTCAAACCACACTTCAACCTCTGCTCCATCTCATATTTGCATTACACTTCATATACCAACTATGATGCCCTCAGGCTTTCTCACTGCACTCCTCTTCCTTAATGGTTTACCTGTTCCCAGATGGCCTATTTCCTACCCATCATAAAAAATCCACACCTCTTTCATCATTGTTCCTGTCAGTCTGTCATTCACTTCACTCTACTTTCATTATTCGGTAACAAAATTGCCCGCACTTTGCATTCCAGGAACACAATAACAATGCACCCAACATATTTCTCTGTGCACAGTTCTCCTCCCATCATAAAACATAAACTCATAATGCTTACATCAAAATTCCTAAACAGCTCTGCAAACTGACCCCAAACATTCTAATATTCCTCATCAAAGCCAGCATTGAAACTAACTCTGGATGTTATCACCATTTCTCTCCATCTACAAACGGCACAGACTCTCACATCACCTGTGCCCTCATCAGTGCACAAAGCATTACCAACAAGCTTGACCACATAAGCACTTTCCTTTTCTTCCACAGCCCGGATATTACACCTGTCACTGAATCTTGGATCAAGCCAGGCAGCCCCAACTTTCAGCACCTCCTCCCATCATAAAACTCTGAGTATGATGCAAGACCTGGTAACAGGAAAGGAGGAAAGTGTCTATTACTATACAAAAGCCATCTTAACCTCACCCCCATCATAGCCAAAGCTAACACTGCAACAGAAATAGACCCCAACTGGGTCCTCCTAAAATCAACGCAAAGAAAAATAAAGCCTTACTTATTGTAGCAGCATATCTTCCTCCTTCATCTTTTTCTAAATTAAAATACCTAATCTCTGAAATAATCTTATCCAGCAACTTCAATAAGAAAGGACTCTGTAACAAAATTAAACATGTAATTATCCTGGGAGATTTCAGCATTAAATTCTCCAGTCACTTCTCAAACAACATTTCTGAATTTCAAGCTAACAAGGACCTCTTACAGTTGCTCACAGACCCCGCCCTCCTCAATCTGCATATCAACAACCACTCAACTCTTGATTACTAATCATCAATAAACCACTAATGGTCTCAAATATTTCCTTTCACCCCGCCCCCACCTTCTGTGATCACTCCCCAGTCATCTTTCAGTTCAGCAGTCTGTCTCTAAAAACTCCACCGACACTGATTTCCTTTAGAAATCACAGAGTTGAAAAAGCCACCTGACATCCTTCAATTAGTCTTCCATATTGAATATTCAAGACCCTAACATAGAAGCTATGAACCTAATACAAATACTTCAACAACTCCAGGACAAAGTCTTCCCCGTGGTAAAACATATTTTTAAACAAGAATATATACCACAGCTCACCAAAAAGCTTGAATCTCATCTCAAGCTAACGGATTAAGCCGGGCAGTTGCAGAAAAATATTCCAACTCCTGATAGCCATGCTACTTTTATCAAACTCCAGAAGTTAGGTAAACAATCCATACAGAAGCACAAAGCAAACCATCTCAAAACCAAGCAACATTCTCTCTTAAAGAAACCCAAACACTTCTAGGATGAGGTCAGTCTGCTCATTGGACGCAAATCATTTCACAACATATTCTCTCTAAACTTAATCTAGACTAATCAAGGACCAGTCTCCTGCTCTGACTTTGTCACATAGTTTAGCCACCCTATCAAAACTATCAGAAGCATCTCTACTACCTTTACTCTCCCAGATCCTCCTCCCTTCATCCCCCTTTCTACTTAAAAAAAATCTCACACAAACAAATCAGTAACCTACTTGAAAACATGTCCACAGAGACTCTCCCCCAGTTCCAGTCCACATCTTTCTTTGATGTATCTACTACTGCAAGAAATTTCTAACCCCTCTGTATTGCATTTTAAGCTGTATGTGACAAAATAAAATGCCAAGCATCTGGAAAACAGCTGTCATTAACCCCTTTTGAAACAACCTAAACCTCAAAACACCTCACACTTTTGTCCTA
The DNA here is from genome assembly GCF_019279795.1 of Protopterus annectens. Taxonomy (NCBI): domain Eukaryota; kingdom Metazoa; phylum Chordata; order Ceratodontiformes; family Protopteridae; genus Protopterus; species Protopterus annectens. Next base: position 1,745,419,004 of record NC_056728.1, on the reverse strand, counting down.
TTTTAATCCCTCCCATTCTTGGGAAAGTGCTAGAAAAAATAATTTATATTCATCTCTCAAGCTACATTCAGCTATACCATCTCCTTTTAAAAGAACATAGATTCTGGACTGGTTGTAATACAATGGCAACACTTTCATGCCTAACTGATGGGATTCTCCTCAATGTGGACAAAGGCAACTTGACAAGAGCAATATTTGTTGACCTCACAAAAAACTCTGATCTTATTAACCATCAGCTTCTCCAGCTCTCTTCAGAGCATTGGCATTAGTGACACATCCATCACCTGGGTTCCAGTACTTCTTTTCCAACAGATTCTTCACAGTTACATGAGGCTTTTTCTTTCTCTCAGTCCACACCTCTTCAAATGGTTCTATCCAAGCTCTTTTTCTCTTCTCTATTTTCATTAACCACCTCATGACCTCCCTACTCTACAACTCATTCTCTAGTCTGATGATATGGTACTCTTTAGGCCTAGCTCTACAATTGAAACATAACTACAAAAATACCTTAGCTCCCAAATTCCTGTTTCATTAACCACAAACTAACACTTAATCATAGTAAAAAGTAACGTCTTTCAGCTTTTCCCAGTTAGGGGTCACCACAGTGGAACTCCGGTCTGCTAATGATTGGCAGTGGATTTTTTATGGTGCCAAGTTGCCAGCCCGACACCCAACCTTCAAAGAAGGCATGCCCATTCATGCACGCACCTACCTGCATGTCTTTAACATCATTCGACCGCGGGGAGGACATGCAGACTCCACACAGAAGGCGCTCCAGCTGAGAATCGAACAGGAGAACCTCTTGCTGTGAGATGACAATGCTAACTGCCGCACCACCACGACCTATCCATACAAAAACAAAAAACATGCTATTTGGCACTACCCACGAAATCAAAAAAATCACCAAAGTCACTCAATATTACCACTCTTTGTAGTACACCAATAGCAACAAACATCTCCTTCAAAACCTAGACTTATTTTTAAAATCGTTTTTTTCTCAAAACTTGCATTTTATCTGTCTCTGGCCTAGCACTCAAGTGTGGGGTCATTTACTGCACTGTTATAACTTGTTGATATTTGTGAACCTCTGCTATCTCTGAAAAAAACAAAAAAACAAAAAAATCTTGCTTTTTTCCCACTTTTCTGAGATTTAAAGTTCAGTTACAGGCTTGCTGTTCTGAAATGTTTGTAAGTTTCTTGGTGGCCATTTTTTGCTTGGGCTAAAGGGAAGTCTCTCTGTTCATCAGTGGCAGTGATAAACATTGAGCAGCCTGCCTGCCCCTGTGGGAGTGGTTACTGACTTGAAACTGTAGTTTTATTGGCCATTTTGGGTCATTTCCAAACTCCTTGAGCTTCCTCTCTTAAATCCCTCTTTTGCGCGGTTTTGCGCGTTTTTGTGCATAGCGCAACAACGGGCAGTGCTGCCTAGTTGGGTTTGGACTATTCCTGGCTCCACAGGGTCTGCTCTTCACTTTTCCCTTGGAACTGCTCTATCTCTCAATTTAAACACCATATTCTCATTCTAAGGCCCTTCACTGGTCCAAATAAGTAATCTTACAAGTTAGCACTATTAAACCATAAGCACTACTTACTCTTATACTCTCTACAATTACCTTCTCCCCTATTGGTCCATCTTAATTCAGTTTCCTTATATTACTCTAGCATGTCCAAAGGTCAGTCAATGGTTCCCTCTGCAGTCCAGCTGGTGAATCTGGGAATTTTGAGGCAATGTTACAACTCTCTCATGTACACAGACAACCCTCTCCTCCTCCAAACAGGTTCAAATATATGTGAGAGATGCAACCATATAGCCAAACTGGAGGCTGAGCTCTCTCATCTCAAAACTGGTGAAACCAGTCAGGAGGAGAAGATAACCTCACACAACACAATTCCAGTATCACATAGTCCCACCACATCAGTGAACCAAACACATAAATACACAAAAACATACTCGGAGGCTCTAATTAAAAATCTACCTAAGCAACAGAGACCTCTAAAGCAGACATCCAAGCAAACGCTACCCCAAAACAAAACACGCACAACACATAGCCCACAAAGTCAGTGTGCCAAGCAGCCACAGCCCTTAAGGCTGATACTCTTGTAATAGGTGACACTATTGTCAGACACACTGATGTCCCGCTCACCAGGCTGAATAAAGAGAAGGTCACAGTGAGCTGCCTGTCAGGTGCTAGGATCCGCCACATAACGCAAGCACTCAGGTCACTCCAAAGCAAATACAAATATGACTCAGTCATTGTACATGCTGGTGTGAATGACCTGAGACATACCTCCCTGGACTACATGAAAAGAGACATAGAGGAGCTCTCTGATCATGTAGCCCAGGCCGGTATGACCCTGACCTTGAGCAGCATCTTACCCTCACCCAAAATGATGCCACAGTACAAAGACAAAATGATCGATTTTAACAATTGGCTAAAATTTTGGTGTCATTCTAAGGGGATCCAGTGTCTGTCAGCCTGGGATGACATGCTCGACAAGCCACGTTGCTTCGCTAGGGACGGCTTGCACCTGTCACCACTGGGCTTTCGGATATTGGCAAAGGCTCTTGCCACCCCCATAGTGCCTTTTTTAGGCAAGGCTCAAAAGTCAAACCCACCTCCATAGACAGCACAAGAAACAAGAAACTATGGGTAATGCTGCTAAACGCCAGAAGTCTTAACCTCAAGATGCACGCACTCGAAGCTCTCCTCAGTATGGAGAACATCAATATCTGTGCAGTGACAGAAACCTGGTTCAAGGCTCCAGAGAGCACCCCAGCACTACCAGGTTATACCTCATATCATGCTTTTCGGCCCCAAAACCTGGACCGAACCACAAAAGGAGGGGGAGTTTCCATATTTATCAAGGATATCCACACCTCCAGGTTAGTGGCATTGCATGAAGTATCGGAGACCATCCATATGCAACTAACAGTAGGCAAGACTGCTTTTCAGTTTATAGCATCCGACAGACCACCCTCTCAAAGTCAGGAATCCCACTCGGCTTTCCTGAAAACATTGGAGAACATGAAGATCTCTCCGAACACCATTATATTGGGTGACTTCAACTACCCAGACATAGACTGGGAGCACTACTCAAGCCCCAGCACCTTAGCCCAAAGGTTCCTGGAAATTATAAACTCAAATGCTATGGAACAACTAGTCACCACTCCCACAAGAGGGGATAATATACTAGACCTGATCATTACCAGCATGGGGACTCTATGCTCCACACCTGAAGTATATCCCTCATTGGTAAGATCAGACCACAAATTAATTTCACTGGATGTCCACATCCCAACCCCACCCCCAGCCCAGAAAACCACAGTGAAAAACTTCTCAAAAGCGAACTTCTCACTTCTTAAAACTGAAGTGGAATCCTTCAAGGCCCCAGGGCCAGTGGAAACTACGGCCCAAACTGCAGAATCCTATATAAACGCATTCTACGGACATCTCCAGGAATGCATGGATCATGCTATCCCAAACAAAAACAAAACCCAAACATCCAAAGGCAGGCGTCCAGTCTGGTGGACCCCAGCCATAAATAAACTGTACAACAGAAGGAGGAAGATACTACATGATAGAGCAAAATCCCTAATAGGGAAGGCATCTCTGATCAGTACTAGCAAAAAATTACGATCCCTCATAAAATCCTCCAAGGCCAGCTTCGAGAGAAAAATTGCTCAGGACACTAAAGACAATCATAAGGCTTTTTTCAGTTATGTTAGGAACCTGGGATGCAACTCCCAGACTTGTTCTGAGTTGATTCTAAACGACAAAAAATACACTGAACCCACAGACATCGCCAATATCCTGGCAGACAGGTTCAGTGCAAACTTCTCCACCCCCAAAAAAGCAAGTATCTATCCCAGCAGAGGGCTGCCTCCCAAACATCTCTGATGCTCAGGTGAAGGCTCCAAAGCAAAAAACACTGCTTCCATGGGACCAGATGGCGTCCCGGGTTGCATCCTACATGAACTCCAAGAAGAACTAATCCCTCAAATAAAACAGCTGTACAATCTCAGCCTCACTACAGGATATGTGCCCACAGAATGGCGTACAGCAACAGTGGTCCCACTCCACAAAGGTGAAGCCTCTATGGAGCCTGGAAACTATCGCCCCATAAGCCTGACTAGCTTAGTCTGCAAGGCTATGGAGAGGACCATCATGGAGCTTATAAACAAAGACATTGGGGACCTACAGACACTAGATCCTACCCAGTTCGGCTTCGTCAAGGGCAGATCCTGTCTTTTGAACCTGGTTGACTTCTTCAAAACAGTCACCAAAGCCATAGATGAAGGAAAGGTAGTCCACGCAGCCTATCTGGACCTAGCAAAGGCATTTGACACAATACCCCACTCAGGCATCATAGATAAGCTATCCAGCTTAAATATAAACCCCTATGTCACAAGATGGGTCGCAAACTGGCTCAAAGACAGAACCCACAGAGTGAGAGTTGCTGGAGCCATGTTAGACTTGAAACCAGTCACAAGTGGCGTCCCACAAGGTTCTGTCCTGGGACTGCTCTTGTTCGGTATATACTTTTCCAAGGTACAGGCCAACGTGGGAGGACTATGGCTCACCAAGTTCGCAAACAACTGCAAACTAGGCACTATAATCAACTCTCCAGCTGACACAAACAACCTTCAAAAAAGTCTCACAGAGACGGATAACTGGTGCCAGAGCCATGGTCTAAAGCTAAATGCCAAAAAGTGTATAGTCATACCCTTTGGCAAAAACAATGTGCCCACAAATTACCACATAGGCGGTAACCCATTAAGTACAGAGAAAGAAATTAGGAATCTGGGGACCCAAGTTGATAGCAATCTCTCCTTTGACAACCACATTGCCAAAGTGGTTAGAAAGACCTTTTACGTAGCCCACCTCGTCATGAAAGGATTTACCTCTAGATCAAGAGAGGTAATCGTGCCCCTTTATTCATCCCTCATCAGGCCCATCATAGAATACAATGCCCCTTTTGGGATGTACCTTACCTGACACCTGCAGCAATTAGAAAGACCCCAAAAGTACCTCACCAAGAGGATCAAGGGACTCAAACAGATGCCATATGCTGCTCGGTTAAAAAAACTCCAGCTCTACTCAGTTGCATACCGCCTACTTCGAGGTGATCTATGCATGACATAAAGCTATGTCCAATCCAGAAATAATGGACATGCTCCACCTCAGTAAATCTAAATCCCTTAGAGCCACACGCTCGAGGGACTTGAACCTCAGCAGTGAAATAAATAGAACTTGCTGGAGGGACAGATTCATAACCCCGAGGCTCCCTTCGCTCTGGAATAGAATTCCAATTCACGTTAGGCAGAGCACCTCACTGAATCTCTTCAAGAAGAATCTTGATGAGTGGATGGGGGATCGTAGGTTTGTCCTGGGGATTACTTCTGTGTTACTATTAGACAGAGGCACAGCAAACTAAACCTTAAAAAGGGCACAGTATACTCAAATCAAGGGCTGGCGTAAGCCAAACAAAATCGGGCTAGGCTTATAATTGCCCCAGGGCAGATAGCCTAGTATGAACCTATGAACCTATGAACATTCAAATACTCATGTTAAAACAATTCTCACTTCTCTTCTAAGCCAGGAAAATCTCACCCTACCTAACCAAACCAGCCACAGCAGCTTTAGGCAAAGGAGTCCTTCTGGCCCAACTTGAATATAAACTCCCTATAATAGCTGCAGCCTCTAAGAAAAACTCCTCCACACTATATAAGAGACAGTAATGACAAGATAGAGCCTGCTCAGCTATCTCTAGCGGACAGATAAATGGTGCATGCTCAGCATTACAGAGTCCATGTAGAGACCCTAGTGGTGACTGGGAATGGCTTGAGGTGCTTTGCCTTCAAAGGTGCAGGGCTACCAAGGGCATGCATCTTGTGGAATTCATATACAAACCTACACACACACACACACACACACACACACACACACACACACACACACACACACACACACACACACGCACATATCTAGCTAGATAAATAGATAGATTTTATATATGTTGTACTGAAATTAAATAAAAAACCCAAATCTCGATGTTTACAAAGTCAACAAAATGCCAGCTTTGCAGACATTGACACATTGGAGAATTAAATGGCAAAGTTCAACTACCTTAGCCATGAGAACAAACACTTAATTGATGTCACCGTATAGCTCATTTATACTAGCATGTCAACGTCATGTAGAGCAAATAACAGGCCTCATTGCCAAGGACAGCAAGATTAAAACAGAAACATTATCTTTTTGGAAAATTTTGTGTTATCTATGTAGTTATTTAAATTATGTGTTTTTAACTTCTAAAAATGACACATGTGAATATCAGCAGGTGGCTTACCCAACTCAAATTTATATTTTCCACTGTTCCACCTTCTACCCTTCCCACACCTGCACACCCATAAAATAATAATTTACATCCCTGTCACTCTTTTCATAATGTTAAATGAAGTATAAAATAGAAACATAATTTTTACATATACATTATGTGGTGCCCTGTAAGATACAGAAGGAAGACACAAGGTAAAGAAACAATAAACTACCAACTCTCACTCAGGGGAGTAGGCAATGCTAAATAAAATTTATACAAACAGCATGTAGGTGAAGTGTGGAGAGTTTTGTAGTCAATGTGTTAACAGCTTACAAAAATCAAAATATTGTTGCAATGTTGAATGGTTTAAGAATGTAATAAATGATATATTAGTGCACATGTTCTGAATTATGACATGAAGGTATTTATCAAAGATAAACTCATTATTTTTTGGAAATGCTTGGTGGGGGGGTTGTGTGACTGTGTTCTTATGCAAACTTTCACCTCGGCCACCTAGATATGCATTGCTAGGGGAACTAGATAAGGCTGCTGCCTTTCCCTTAGTATCAGAAAGATTCCATACATCATACCTGCAAGGGTTGCCAGCTGGCAAACATGGCTTCCTAGAAGGGAAATGCTGCTAAGCCATCTGAAGCCATTATGACTACATAAAGTCCCATGGATGCAGCCTCTGTATGTACTTTAGCAGGGCATTTTTCCCAAGCAGCAGACATAAAGATAACAGAAAAGATAATATGGTCGGAAATGATCTAAAGCAAGTGATAATGTTTTGTGTTAGAAAACTGAAGTTGGAGATCATTGTGAATAAGGGAGGCAGCCATAATAAATCTATAGGAGTTAGTCCTGGGACTTAGTCAGCTTAGAATTTCTGTATCTAAAATAATGCATTACTTGAGTATTAAAATAAGGGTATCTGGAGAGAACTAGAAGGTAGAACTAGTACCTTCTCACTAAAACTGGTGAAGCCATCATCTCATTTCATTCACAGCTGGAGCACATTAATAGAGAGGTTCCACTGGCTTAGGCTTGGATTTGTGGAAGATTAACGGCCAGTTAACTTGCTAGAACATGTAGTCTATACTACCCTAACTGAAGTGAGCGTCCTGCTTTTTTGCCCACACTGTCACCTGCCTGTAGCCCACTGTATGCACTGCACTAGTGGTCAATAAACTTATTGCAACAAAAGAGTTTGCACTGTGCTAACTGAAGTAACATTACAGCTTTTTACCCATATTCCCATATGTCTACATTTTACCATAAGCAGTCAGTAGTGGCCAGTAAACTTGGTGCTATAGCTGGTCTGCACTACCCTAGCTGAAGAGACCAACATGTCTTTTCCCATTCTCTGACTAGCCTGCAGCCTACTGTATACTTTACTGCTAGCAATGTTTTGTTTTGCTGTCTCTACCTGACAGAGTTCCTGTTAACATCTTTACTTTATTGCAGGTGTCCCTGTTATTTTGTTGTCCTCTTGCATAGCTTGCCTCACCACTTAGCTTTTGCTTCCTCCATACTCAAGTGTTATTCTATATTATTTCACATTTCTGTTAGCCTTTCTATACTCGTATCAATAGTTCTCTTGGAATTCTACTGTGAGTTACAAAAGTGCTCAAACCCTAGCTTCACAAATGCCAAAAATAATGATCAAAACACAGAAGGGTGAAAAAAAATGTAAGCATTTTTTGCGAGCAAGCCCCCTACACCCCCAATGAGGGAGGCTTGCCCCCACATGCCCCAAACATTCACACACACACACACACACACACACACACACACACACACACACACACACACACACACACACACACACACACACACACACACAACTCTATGATCACAAAAAACTTGAAGAACAGAGAAATCTCCCAAAACATTGGAATCATTCACAGAACATACTTAGGAATCTAACCAGCAGTAATTTACTATGGAAAGCAGCAGTCGAGGACATCTTCCTCAGCATCTTTTTCATCAGGCAGCTGACACTTGAAGAATTTTGCCCTGACCACCTCTACAGGAGCCTTCTCATGGTCTGTGCAAATTATTGCATATTCTGTTTTACACATTTTCTTATAAATGACTGAGTTTTTCCTTATCTAGGCACCAACATTTATACAAGGGCTATCAGCAGTACACATGTATAGACAGACTGATTCCCACTGACTCAGGAGATGCGACAGTCCCCTTTTAGCATATTAATTATACCTCTTTGATCTTTGCCTTTACTTCCTCACTTCATGGTATCCATAAGTTTTGACATCCTGGTGTTAATTATGCCTTAGATTAATTGCAGACTGTTTTAGCTCTTCCTTTGTACATAACTTAGTATATAAATAAGACTTCTTCATTATCCCCCTTTGCATTAGCCTGAGACTAGCTGTGAAGAGGTGCTGAACAACATCTTCACTTTAAACTGAATTTTATTTGTCAGTATAATCTGGGCTTGTTATGTGCTGGTTATAGTATTTGTTTTATGTAGCTTATTTTTCCGGTGTAATACAATAGAGTGGATAACTCAAGATATATATGTGTATTTAAGTACTGCTCTGTGCAGATAACTAGAGTGTTTACTAGTGGTCTTTACAGTATGAGAAGCAGCATCATGTATATGATGCACAAACACATATTTTGCGTTATTCTAATAAAACGCACTGCTGTTTTCCTTTGTAACCTAATGTTCTACCACTGCCAGTGCTCTGCCCAGTACATGTCTCTGCTTCCACATTACTACGGTTCGTGTTCTTTCTCTGCATCTCTTTACAGCACTAGTGGCAATTAAACTTGTTGCTACATGTGGTCTGCACTACCTTACATGAAGTTATCATCCTGCTTGTAGCTGACAGTGTCAGTTGCCTGCAGCCCGCTACATAGCTTGATACTAGACTCTGTTTTATTTTGCTCTCTGTTCACTTACAATATCTGACCGGGCTCCTGTTAATGATTTTTATTTAGTGCAGGTGTTCTGGCATCTTCTAGCACAGCCACTCTCAGCATATAGTTTTTGCTTTCTCCATACCAGTGTGTTGCCCTCAGGTATTTTACATTTCTGTGAGCCTTTGTGCACCTCAGAACCAATAATACTCATGGTCTATGATATATGATTATATAGTCTCTAAATACTGCACATGCACAGACTGACTGACCAATAGAGACCCACTTTACACCTGTCCCACCACCATTCCACAACTGCTCTGCTTCTCTCCACTTTTATCATATAGCCTCCTCCTCCCAAGACTGTACCACACCCCCTAAAGATATATCTGTACAAACAATCAACCCTTGCTCATTTGTTAAACACAAATTGTCAGAAAATCAAATACACCAATATCTATTTTAATGGACTTATTATAAATTAAAATAAAAACAAGGACAAAACATAACCATTGACAGTACAAACATGCAGGCACAGCACAAACTACTGAAGTTATTACTTTCTCACATACTTCATCCTTGAAAATGTTACTCATTACTCACAACAAGCTTTTGTATTGGATATACTTAACTCATTTACAACAATACGTCACACAATTCCACTTCATTTACTCATAAGAAACACAATTACTTCAAACTCCACCATGCTTCCTTTATTCTTTTGGTCTATCATTAACTGCAATTTACTTTTACAACTTGAGTTTCTTCCTAAACATAATTTTTTCACTTCCTCAAAACTCTTCTTAGCAAACTCCCAAACTCATACGATTACCCCACATATTCTTAATTTAGCATTTTACAAAACCTCAGCCAAATTAACACAAAATTTAATTCACCACACCTTCCAACTTATGTTCAACGTTGCTTTCAAAATCACTACTCCACCATTACTGTCTTTCGGCTTTTCCCGGTTAGGGGTCGCCACAGTGGAACTCCGGTCCGCTAATGATTGGCAGTAGATTTTTATGTGCTGGCTTGCTGGGCCTAACGCACAACCTTCAATGAAGGAATGCCCATTCACGCATGTAGACACACAGAAGACACTCTAACTGAGAATCGAACGTGCAATGTCTAACTGTGAGGTGACAACACTACCGCAGCACCACCACCGCAGAAACACATCCTTCTTAAACCCAAACAGCAAAACATCATTATACAACAAAGTCCCTAAAACCCCCTTCCAGATTATTCCTGTCTTCATTGTACTTCTAGGCTTTATCTATATAGAGGAAAATTCAGGGCTTTCATGCCAAATTTCTACAAAAGCAGTATTAATATATCACCCATCTCATTCTGCCTTATTAATGTCTACAGCAGCAATAATAAGCCAGAACAGCTCGACTCTTTTTTAAATAATCACTCTTCTGATATCACTGGCATCACTGAATCTTGGATAGAAGATAATACCCAACTTACAACATGTCTTTCCAAATTACAAATGTAGACGGAACAAACACACAGGCAGTGTACAATGCTCCAGCACAAAAATACAACATCCATCTGCATGGGTAATCAAACTCCAAACACTAACCCAGCAAGTCACATCTGGCTCATAATAAAATATATTTTAATGCTCACAACTTTGGACAAATAGTTGTATCATACTTCATCCTCCTTTTAGTGCAAACAAATTTCAAACCTTCAGATGTTTAAAGCAGCCTCTCCATTCTAAAAATATAATGATAACCAAATTTTACTTAAATATGAATACAAATATGTAATTGGAGACAGACTTACCCACTAGTACAAGAACCAACATGACCCAATTTAAAGTCCAAAAAGCACTCTTTACTTGCCCTGGCTAGTATTAACATATTTAGTCTTATACAAAGACAATCTGTTCTTTCACACAACTTTAGAAATTGCTAACCTTTCCCCTTAAGATCCAAAAGATTAACAGGATCCCATTGGTGATCACCTCTGGAGTTCTCTTATCAAGATCTGTTAATCTTCATAACATAGTAAAGAAATCCATCAAGCACGAACAATTAAATTACTCAAGAAAAGACAAAGAACAATCCTCCCTCCTGGGCAAACCAAAACATTTCTGCAGACATATCAACAGCATGTTGAGCCCTAAAACAACAACACAAATTCATCCACCTGAAGCCATAAAACGGATGGTTCTCTATTCTCACAGGATTTATTAAAATAATTATCCTCGTCTCCTAACTCAGACCTCTCCAATACTAACGGCAGCCACCCAACAGAATGTACACCCCAATTTACTTTCCCCTTCTACGTTCAACAAATCACTATTTAACAAATTAAAAATCAGTTAGAGAAAATCCAACAAGATGCTCTTCATGGAGCAAACAATCTGCACCTATGGTTTACTTACCTGAGCAAGAAAGTCCATATCTCTTTACCAAAATCTGTTTTTTCCATCTTAAAGAACTCCATTGTCATCGTCATACCTAAAAAAAAACCCTAATGCCTCCTCTGATTTTAGACCCAACTCTTTACTTTCCACACTGGATAAAATATTTAAAAAAATGTCTATGTACATCTGTTAGAATACTTACAAAAACAGACATTATGATCTCTCCCCACCAAAATGGAGTCTGGTCAGGGAGAAGCAATTTAAAAGCTGTCACCTCAGTCGATTACAGTTCACTAATCAACTCAGCTCTTAGCCCCACTGCTACAGACTGGTTTAACTTCTACCATTTTGAATGACTATTCACAGTCAAAATCAGTTCCTCATTTTCAGAAATAATACTTCTAAAACATGGAGTGCCAGAAGGACCTAATCTTGGCCCTCTTCATTTTTCACTATTTGTTAAATATCTTCCCTCTAAATTCCCACAGCAGAATCTCATACTTCACACTGATGACCTAGCTCTTTGCATGACAAACCAAATCCCTAATATTATTAAACAAACACTTAAACAAGTACTCTCCACTCTAATAAAATGGATACAAAACAACAGGCTTATACTTAACACCACAAAAATTAAAGCCATGATTGATGGAACCTCAAACAAAACTAAAATCTGAATCATCCAACTGGCACATAACTAGAAAACATAACAAATAGCTAGAAGGTGTCAGTTGTTTTTATTACCTAGGTTTATGGCTAGACCAAAACCATTAACTTTCAGTTTCACATGCAATAAGCCAAAACCAAGATTAGTAGAACAATATGTTTGCCAAGAAAATATATAATTTCTTAGCCTAAAGGTAGAACAGCCACATGAAAAGTTATATTACTCATCAAAGGAAAAGTTATATTACTCCCCAGTCTAAAATATGGGCTTCCCATCAAAATATCTTCATACTGAAATGAATCAGTCCACACTTACAAACAATGGCCAATTTTAACTTCTGTTTTATTACAGAGGGCCTCTAAGGGAATATTTCCTGTCAAAAGCCAAATGACTTTCAATACAAGAAAGATTCAACCTATTAAGCTTCTTTCCATATAACTTAATAATAATGGACTTTTTTCTCCTTTTTACCAGCAAACTTATCACAGACTCTAAAATACCAGTTATGTTCTAATACATCCATTCTTCAGACACCATTTACATAACTTAGCTTCTCAGTTCTGGCATTGAAATTTGAGATCTGATTTCCTCTGTATCATCAAAAATCATGACATGTATTTTTAGCTCTTAAGCAGCATAATTTTTCAACTCTGCTAGCTGTAAGTACTTTTACAAACCACCCAACTAACACTCTCCTTACTAATGTTCGCCTTCTGATCAACTAAGCAATCTTAGCTAACAACCATTATCATGGGTAGGCCAAGCCTGCACCATTACTTAACAATGTAGTGCCTAACATTCCTCTTATGTCTACTACCTTTCTCTTTTAACTCTTTCATTCTTACCAACTTTCTTTAACTTTATCTACTCTCTTATCTCAGTATCATATGTATTGTAAACAGTGCACATTCAATGATAAATCGCATTAGTGAGAAACTGCTGTTAACACAGCTTATTAGTTTGTGTACTTATTTTCATGTGCTTTTTGTTTCTATGCTGAATGTCTCCAACTCAGATTTCTGTATAAATGTAATCTGCACATTTTACTTTTGTAATTCATTATTTCTTCTGGTGCTTAAACCATTGGAAAGTTCTTTTCCTGAAAAATGGTTTCTTATGTGTAGTTCATGTTTTGATACTGTGCAATACTAATACATTTCTTTAAATTAACATCTTGTTTCACCAGATCCAATATGAAATGGCAACTAACAAGATGCCAGAGAATCACATCTCTGAAAACAAATGCCCAAAATAGCACAAAGGTGAAAACTACAACTGTATGCCCTCTCACTCACCCTAAAAAAAAAATATATATATATATATATATATATATATATATATATATATATACACACACACACACACACACACACACACACACACACACACAAACACACACACACACACACACACACACACACACACCAATTGTACTGTCACACAAACATGACAAAGGGAGCAATCTCCCAAAACAAAGGAATCACAGCTGATGTACATTTAGAAAACAGTCATTGTCATTCTTTTTCTCAGTATCTTGTGGTATGAGCACTTGACACTCAAGGAATCTAATCCAATTTACCAGTGGGTATACCTGTTTCACCTTTTTTTGTAAAAATAATAATGATATAAGCTGATGACTGACCAAACAAGAATTATTGTGTTTCAGGAGCATTGGTTAATTCAGATGTAACATCATTATTGTTAAGTGGTCTCTAAACTACCCCTGACAAGACAGCTCCAGCTGATGCAAGTCAAGTATTATATGCAAACGTTAATGTGCAGACTCCTGTTCTGGGCACTGTAACAACTAACTTCTCTTTTACATTAGTAACACTGTTGCAAGGAATAGTTTGCAAATTTTCCTGAATCTGCTCTTGGGTTGAACTTTGCTAATAAACCATGTATCAAGATCATAAATGTCAAACTTAAAGTTTGTTTTGCTAGAACAATGTCCTGAATTTATTAAAATTGTTACTATATAAATAATCGTATTGTATTGTTTAGTATTGAAAATATCATCCAAGAGAACTCAACATAAAAATAGTCAAGAAAAATATGAATACATTGGGGAAGTTTTTTTAATGGTTGGATTAACTAATCTTTAATATGTTTCAGTATATACTGAAAATGTTAGCAGCAGTTCAGCAGTGCTGTTATCCCCTTAAAGGTACGGCAATGAGGCACTACAGGATATTTTAAACTGTGAAAACAGAAGTTTAATTTTTATATTTGATCTTTGATCCCGGTGATTGCAGCATATATAGATATAGATATAGATATTGGTATTGATATAAACATAGATATAGATATGTATGTATAGACAGATATAGATATATTTGATTGGCTGAGACTTGGTGGGGTTGTGAGTCAATTCTAAGCTATTTTAAGCAATGTCAGTTGAATATGCAATGCATTTCCAAAAATCCTTATTGGACTTTTAGACATAACTCCAACAAAGATCGTACAGATAAAGAGAGTGAAGAACGGAAACATATTATAGACAAAACATAGATGAATAGACAATGTAAAGAGATAAAGATTTGTTTGGAACAGTCCAGTAAAAGCATGCTAGTTTGTCTCCACAAATTAGATACACATTCAAACAGTATTATAACATTTGTTACAAGAACATAATTTATATTATAGGGTTATTACACTGAAAAGGTATACTTATTTATCCCTATGGACATAACCTGTAGGGGTTAAATAATTAAAACTTCCATCTAATGGTGCTATGTCAGAAGACAATATAACTTGTGACTTGTTTGCAAATGGGCGGCCGTGGTGGTGCAGTGGTTAACGTTGCCACCTCTCAGCAAGAGGTTCTCTGGTTCGATCCTCGGCTGGGGTGCCTTCTGTGTGGAGTCTGCATGTCCTCCCTGTGGTCATGTGGGTTTCCTCTGGGTGCTTCGGTTTCCTCCCACATCCCAAAGACATGCTGTAGATAGACTGGACACTATAAATTGGCCCTAGGCGTGAGTGTGTGTGCCTTATGTGGAAGGTTGGGTGCCAGGCTGGCAACTCCACACTGTAAAACTCCACTGCCAGTCATAAGTGGACAGGTGATCCACTGTGGTGACCCCTAACTGGGAAAAGCCGGAAGAAGAAGAAAAAGACTGTGACTTGTTTGCAAATATTACTAGACATAGATTCAGGTAAGCAAAGGTCCTTAACATTTAGAAATTAAATATCTATAGGTCAACAAGCACAGATGGACTGCCAGAAAAGGAATAGTTAATTAACTGAATTTAAGAAAGTAAAAACTATCGTGAAATAAATAATTACAAATCAAATGGCAAAATCCATAAGGCAGTAAAGGCCATTCCCAAAATCAAAAGCCCCAGAAGCAGCAGAGAAGCATATCTGTTAGACTCTACATCACCAGCTACAAACAAGAGTATAGATCCAGCTGTATGCCTCCAAGACCAGGAAGACACTGGAAATGGTAAACTCTCACAGGTGCGAACATACAAGGCATTGGTGAGAGTGGACAGAGCACCAGTCAACATAGAGCAGTGTAATCTAAATGCAAAGCTGGTATACCATACTCAGAGTACTACAGGAACAAACCTATAATATGAGTAGGAGGCAACAGTTGGGATACTCAAAGTGTACTTCCAACAGACAAAAGTCATTAATAATATAAGGAAAATAGTTATTTCAAATGATATATTAATAATTTAATAGATACTGAATGTTTAACAATGGACTATCATTCAATCTCATTTTTAATTAACTTTCTGAAAACGAAAGGCATTTACTGTTAAATGGAAAGAAATCAGTTTCAACTGTCATCCCATAATGGCTGGACTTTGAAATAAACTGCTTTCCCTCCTTGCTCAGATTTGTAAAGAAATTACATTTAACAGTGCATTTTTTATTCAACGATCACAAGTGTTAATTTAACAGTAAGCAAGTGGTGGAAATAAAATGTGTTCAATTGTTCAGACATGAATACTAGGAATGATAATGTAATACATTTATGAATTTAGCTACCAAGGGAAATGAATGTGTAGAAAAATGCATTTGATGTAGGGATTATTCTAAAAACACAATGTGAATGAATCAGAACTGGATTAGCTATGATATCTTTTAGTACATACTAAAACTATTAATTGCAATTGTGTTTGTCCCCCCTGAAGGCATGGAACCAAAATACCAGGGGATGTTCTAAACTGTGCAAATAAAAGTTAGAAAGCTGGGGTTTATTTTTGATACAGAAAAATCTGTGTGTGTGTGTGTGTGTGTGTGTGTGTGTGTGTGTGTGTGTGTGTGTGTGTGTGTGTGTGTGTGTGTGTGTGTGTGTGGGTGTGTGTGTATACATATATATATATATATATATATATATATATATATATATATATATATATAAAGAGAGAGAAAGAGAGAGGGATAGATATATCGACAGACAGATTGTCTGGGTATCAGAATGATTATGGCAAAAAAAAAAAAAACTTGAGAGATAACTAGCTTAATACTCTCTTCTAATGTACTAGATGCATATAGTTTTACAATATTTATGGAATAACCTAGATGTAAGAGATACAGCTTTGCCATTCTGCTCAAATACTGTTAGAGAGAGATATAAACTACCTTGTTAGGATTATATCCTGTTTATATAATAAAGACTTATACAGCGGTCAGTCTTTTTCAGTGCTGGTTAGTGGGCTGCAATCCTAAAGATATAAAACAACATTGGTAAGACTTCCACTGGGAAATGTATGCTGCCCCATAAATGGAGGAGCAGAAACATATCCAGGGGACAAGCATAGTAGGGTCTGGAGCACTGTTAAGGGATTGGTAGAATGAAGGCATTATGCTAGGGAGACTTTATTATTGGTTAGATTAACTATGATACCTTTTAGTACATACTGAAATGGATTACATAAATTATTTGTATTCAGAAAAAACATGAAATGGAGGATAAGGGGAACTATATAGTAGCAGTTTTGTGTCCAAACAAATCTGAAGGGTGTAACAGAATAGAGGAGAACTGCAGAGATATACAAATACCAATGGAAAGAGACCATGCAGTACGCTGGGCAATATGGAGAAAGTAAACAAAGAAGAAACAAACAGAAAGGATACATTTTGTAAATTAGCATGGTGTCTACATTTTATAAAATTGTATTTATCATTCAGGCAACACCACAGCACAACAACTGCTCTGCCCTCCTTTACCAGTCTAGTCAGCCAACAGAGAAATAATAACAACTTTGTATCTGCAATATTTTTAGACCTCTCCAAAGCATTTGACATGGTCTCACATTCCTTACTACTCGACACCCTGGCCTCCCTATCCTTTGCCCCATCCACTATAGCATGGTTTAAAAGCTGTCTGTCCAATGGCAAGGTGTACTATCCCCCTTACTCTCAACTACCATAGGCGTACCACAAGGCTCACTATTAGGCACACTTCTTTTCTCCATATATACCAGTAATCTCCATACCACCACACAGCATGCTTCACTTATACAATACACAAATGATTCAACTCTTATTTGTTTGGCACCATCAATCACCACTCTACAACAACTCACTCAGGAATCTTTTAGCTCTGTTGAAACATGGATCACTCAATTCCAACTTATCCTAAACCATAATAAAACGAAATTGTTACTTTTCACCCCCAACAAAGCCATGCCTATCCCTCTATCTTTCACTATCTCCTCCAAAAATGGTACTATTATCTCTCCCTTTGACCATGCCAAACTCCTGGGCATTGAAATTGACAAAAGCCTAATTTTCGACATCCATATTTCACAAACAATCAAAAAGGTTCATAAAAACTGGGAACACTATATAGACACAGAGAATCCCTCACAAGACAAGCTCAGATTACCCTTGCCCAAACTCAACTAGTGTCCACTCTAATGTATGCTGCTCCTATCCTTACACAAGTCAGAAAACTTGACCTTGCCAGACTTGAGTCAAGTTATAACAAAATCACCAAATTTGCGAATAACTCCACCTTCAGAACCCACCACTACCAGGCTCTAAGGGAACTACAATGGTTAGAACTTCCCCAACTACTAAATTACTACCAGTTAGTCATTGCCTACAACATTGTGAGACATCCTGGAAAAACCTCAGCACTAGGCCAACTCCTCACCCATTATAATACAAATCGTCCTCTCCGCTCATCCGACAAATCTCTACTCTGTATCTCAAAGGCTAACAATACTGCAGGAAAAGCTATGTTCTCTCACACCATAGCTAGAACATGGAATAACTTCCCTTCTGGTCTGATTTCTGCCTCAGCTCTTACCCATTTTAAAAACTCACTTAAATCACACTTAATGGAAAAATGGCTATGCCCTTGCATCACATAATTCCTTCTGTTCATTCACTCCATAAAACTCACTGCCTACTTCAACCAGTGTATAACTTTTTACAGTCTTATGAAACTCTGCTTATGGAAATTGTAGACTTATCGCATGAATATCTATGGTTAACTATGTTTCATTTTCTATATATATTATCTTGTTTTTCCATATTTGCTTATACAGTATTTTTTCATATTGTTTTTCATGTATTTCTTCATATTGTTTTTTTATGTTGTTTTTTCTCATATTTGCTTCTTCAAAATTGTTAATCATATTGTTTAATTTTGGTACATACTATGGAGCTTTTCTCCCTGGGCCTCCGCTGAAAATGGACCTGTGTCCAGTTGGACTATCCCGGTAAACAAATGTAAAATAAAATAAAATTTGATCTACCACCAAATGTTGAACTTTGATTTAATTGTGCCACACCTAAAAGCACAACTTTTTGAATAAATAAAAGGAAGTGCTAAATGCTACTGTCCAAGTCATGAGATTTAAAGTTTAGCCAGACATTCAGTTTATAACAATGTAAAATCATGCCTAACATACCAGACTGTCATACCCATAGGTCTCAACCATCCCTGATTTCTCAGAGTATCTCTGATTTTGCCTCAAATTTTAGTCTATTCCCCATACAGTTTGCGGTTTTCTGGCAAATTGTTGAGGTCAGCAGTCACTAAATAATAACAGACATGAATTTCAGACTGCATAGCCTTCAGAAAATGTATGCTAATGCAAAACCTGTTATTCTATAAACTAAGTATATAAGACCAATATTTAAAATCTGTCCCAGATTTTGCACCTTTGTCCCTGACTATTTTTTGGCTTTGTCAGTGATTCATGAGCTAAGAGGTGAAGAAGTATGCTGATATACAAGTACACCACACAACTTCTCCTCCATTCTGCCTTCTAAAATATAAAACATAAGGAAGTGTTTACCACTGACAGCTTAATTTACTACAGGCCCAAGGGAAGAATTACCAAAACCAAAAACCTACTGGTGATACATAACGGACAATACCAAATGCAAAGATCTGGCAGTAGCTTTTGATGCCGACACTGACCAAGATCTTCTGAAGACCACAACCTACCATCTTATGCCTGAGCCATGCAGTGCCTCACTTTGCAGAGTACTGTATTGAATGAAATAACAAGATGTAACAACCAGAACACTACCAACATTTATGCTGCAGGAGATGATACAGGATGTGATGATAGCCCTCATTAGCAACACCAGTGTTACTCAGTTGGCAAAGTGTCAGTAGAGAAGCACAGTGGTGCCCATGTCCTAATCTTTCAATGATTCTGTAATTCCACGTGGCACAGTGGACAGGATATAGGACAACATCAATTTCAGGAGAAACAGGAAACAGAAGTGTCAGTCTGAGCTATTAAGTGCCAACACTAATTATATGGACCTCTACAAAGAACATTCATACCCATAGCATACACATTGCATTTGCTGGACATGATACATGAGCCAGTCATGACTTGTACCAATGAACACTGATACTTACTATAAGCCTGAATGTGTTACAGGAATAAATGTCTCTACTGTGAAGTCTGCTAGTGATGCTGGGCTTGGAAGGAGAGATGCAGTTGTCATTTCAGACTCTGTAGCCATCATACACACTCTCATCAAAGTTATGCTCCTCAAAGTAGGCATAAGGCCTCTTTCTTCCACTTGCCAAAATTCAGTGGAAATGGGTGTAGGAAATGGGAATAGCATGCATCTCTGGCAAATGCAGGGGCATCATGCAGTAAATTAAATGCCAGATGGCCCTTACAGTGCTCCATTCTGGTGAAATACTGTAAGCATTTGATGTCTGAAAAAATACTGAACCAGAGGTACAAGATGTATACTACTGCTTGGAAAACTGCTTCATATGTGGGAGGGTGACACACAAACAACACACACACACACACACACACACACACACACACACACACACACACACACACACACACACACACACACACACACACACACACACACACACACACACACACACACACACACACACACACACAGACACACATGCACACACAGACACACATGCACACACACAGTTCTGGAAGGAGAAGCAAGCCTGAAGTACACATATCTGGTACAGTCCATTTTCTATCAGATTATGCAGGTGCCGCTATATACACAATACAGGGATGAAAACTGGAACAGATGACATTTAGCTGAACAATGTACATCATTCTGGCTGGAAATCACCACCTACCCTATTTTCAAGAAACTGTACAAAGAATTGGAACAGTGTATCCACTACATGTTGTTTAACTAGGCAGACACAGGTGAGTTTTGACATTACTGAGACAAGTTCATGCCCACAGTAATAAAATGCCATGTTTTTATAGCTGATCTGTCTACTGTTTCTCAGATCAGTAACACCAATCTGGATAGAAATCACCAACCTATTGTACAGAAGTTGTACAAGGAATGAAAGTGCCTTCCAAAGTCTGCAACCTTAGCATGTGATGATACTGTTTACATGTTTTTCCCACCCATATGCTGGGTACTGATAAATACCTTCCTCTGTGCTCCCTGTACATGTCCATTAAACAGCTCCATACATGTACATATCCAGTTTTACCCTGCCAACATGGCTTCTCATATCCATTCTACAGACTTTGTATAGCTGTATGCCTTTTGTTCCTGTACATGCTGTTCAGTGATAGTGTGCTGTGCTACTTCATACACTCTTCTATCCCATCTACCCCCAAAGAGCACAGAGACAATATCAGTTTGTATTAGTTAATGTGTTTACGTGTTTGTAACAAGTGACTGCCCTGATCTGCACTTCCTTTATCTACTTTAGTTATGTGATACTGTGTCACACAACACTGCCACAGAACTCATGTCACTGACATCCTATGCATACACATGAAGAAACTGTTTAACTGTCTTACAAGTGTCAGATTCACACACACCATCAGTGTCATTGCGCCAAGCAGTTTGCTAAGCAGCTAGCTGTACAACACCTAACAACAAACACTGCAAGATTACTGCACTCCTCATCAGGCAGTGTTGAGGCCCAAGAGATTTTTATGTCGATACAATAAAGTATATATGTTTTACTGCCTGACTCATATTGTTTTTATTGTATATTTTATTTGCACAGATTTGTAGTGTAGGAGATTTGACACTTTACCACAGCTTGACCCTACAGCCAAAGTAATCAGCCTTTGATTTTGACATTGAAACGGTAACACTGAGCATACCTCTCAAGTGTACAGAGTTTCCCAGAATGTCCAGATTTTTGCCTCATATTTTTGGTGTATTCATCCTAAAATCTGTACCTTTATGACAAAATCTGAGGGACTGACTGAATAAATAAAATATGAAATATTTTTAAGTAAGACTCCACATCCTTCAGAAAATTCATGCTAATGCAAAATATATTATTCTATCAGCTTTCTAAGTTCGTAAGAGCAATATTTAAACTCTGTCCCTATTTGTCCCCAGTGAGTACTCATTTTACATCTAATATTCTTATGTAATACATGTCATTTCATTAATATTAGTTTACTATATAGACACTTTATATTTGCCTTATGATGTTTTCGTCTGCGTCTAATGTATTTACTTTTCAATAGTAGTTGCACAGTGCATAAGTTTAATCACTTAATAAATACTGATTCATTGCTTGATCAAATGATTACTTGAGCTGGCAAAGAATGCAGCAGGCAAGCAGGTGACAATTATATGCAGCTGACCTAATCATTGCCATCCACTTCAAATGTCTCACAGCAGTGGCATGACATATATGCAAGAAATACCTACTGCCACAAAATGTCCTCCTGCAAGCAGTATCTCCAAATTACTTGGTGCTCATAACTGGCTTTGCTGATGTACTTGCATATGATACTGTCAGATGCCAGCTCAGAAGTGTAAAGAAAATGTGTAACACCAAACAAGCAACCAATCATACATAGATACGTGCTGTCATGTTACTCCTTACTTTAGGACAACCTCCAAACAGACCAAAATACTGACACAAACTGTCAGAGAGAATAAACATCTCTCTATATTTATATCTCTGGGCCATACCTCTCAACCTCTTAATGCAAGAAATCTGGACAAAGGCTAAAATAAAGGGGGACAGAGGCACAAAAATAAGAACACGTTTTAAATATTGCTCTTTTAAACTTAGAAAATTGACAGAATTACATGATTTGTATAAGTATGCATTTTCTGAAGGATATTAAGTCTAAACCTAAAATGCTTGTCATTATTTAATGACTTCAGTCCTCAGTGATTTGTCAGAAAAATCACAGGTTTTATGGAAACTAAAGCACCCAGAGAAAACCCACTTGATCACAGGGAGGACATACAGACTCCACAAAGAAGGCACCCCAGCCAAGAACTGAACCAGAGAATCTCTTGCTGTGATGTAATAACTCTACCCTCTGCATCACTGTGCCACCCACATGCACACATTATATTACCATGACATTTTTAGGTCATAGCATACTATTGTTAATCAGAAATAATAAAGCACTGTAAGGCCCAAACATTCTTTATCAAAATCTGTGTACAAATTAAATAGTTAAATACTCCCTTGTGACTCAGCCACATGCCTTCTGGAAGGACAGACAGTCAGAAGTATGAGCCACGCGGCTGGAGTAGCGTCTTTTTTTTCTTCTTCTTCCTCACTGTTGCAGACTATGACAAAAAGACTGAACTCCATCTTTTCACCATTCTGCTTGAAAATGTACAATGCTTGCACACACACACACACACACACACAAACATCAAAACATCGAAGTACACAAATCTCAAATGGCTAAACATCTATCGTGAAAGCATGTAAACACCAGAAAAGCCGAAAAAACACAAACAGGATAAGAAAGTTAAGAAATCGCTCCACTGGTCACCCACAAATAAAAAATAAAGTCCGTTTTATTAAGCACTTTTTGCCTCTCCTTATAGGGAGACTTCTTCAGATAACAGACATGCACGAATACAAAGTTTAAATAAAAAAGTCATCAATCATGTGACACTTAACACACACCTCCATTTATAAACACCTTTCCGTATGTGGATGTTATAGGGAAGGGTGTTTTTAAATGTAGGTGTGTGTTGTGTCACATGATTGATGACTTTTTTATTTAAACTTATGTCTGTTATCTGAAGAAGTCTCCCTATAAGGAGAGACGAAAAGCGCTTAATAAAACGGACTTTATTTTTTATTTGTGGGTGATCAGTGGAGTGATTTCCAAACTTTCTTATCTATCCTGAAAGATCAAAAGCCAAAACACTGTAAGAACAAAATACTTATGTTTTTTGCGCCCCCACCCACTGCTAATTATATATACCACCTCTGAGATTGTTCTACAGTGAGGAAAGAACAAAGCCCTCAGTCCCCACTGTTCACAATCTTGCACGGACTTAATGAAGGCAGAAGAGATCAAATTAGTTTTGATCACTTTTGCCAGTGTAAAAAATGTTCAACATTACAAATGTTTAATTATATGGAGCATTTCCACATTTATCTATATAAATTATATGTATGTATATATATATATATATATATATATATATATATATATATATATATATATATATATATATATATATATATATATATATATATATATATATATATATATATATATATATATATATATATATATATATATATATATATATATATACATACACACAAATATATACATCTATGGGTTTACTTAAAATGATATCTAAACACTTAATATTGGCAAAAAATATTTAAACTGAAAAATATCTAAACTCACAAAAATGTAAACACAAAACTATCAATAAAATTGAAGTTACACTTAGGAAGAATTTCTACCCTTTCCCCTGTTGTGCAACCTCAGAGTTGGTATTTATAATTAGAAGGGGGTGTTGGGGGATGCAACACAAGATGTCAACAAATCTAACCACAACCAAAACCAATGCCTCAGAAAGTCGTAGTCAGACTACCACCAAAGTCGAGTATATTTCTTGCAAGATACAGAAGAGGGAAAAAAATAGTAGTTGGAGACTTAAATTTACCAGAAGCAGACTAGAATGATGTTGATTACAAAAAAAAATAGTAAGGACAATGTTTACAACATATGTTCAGGAGCAGTAGTTACAGATTGTAAACAAACCTACCATGGAATGGAACATACTAAACACTATGCTCCAAAGGAGATGACTATTACTTCATATCAAGTTTTACCAACTTTGATGTGCAGTGATCATGGGATTATAAAAGTTATATCATGGCTAGCTAATTCTGCCAAACTGAAATGTAAACCAATGCACAGAAGATTAATCACAGACTATATGGAAGTGGAAACGCCACTATGTAAAACTAACTGAAGTGATGCATTTAGTGGAAAGACTGCAGAAGGAGTGTGGCAAATATTGAAAGGGAAAATGTTTAAATGCAAAAAAATGAAAACAATGTATAACATCAGGATCTAGGCACACACAGTCAAGAGGCTATATTTCCATAAGAATAAAATACTTAAGATGAGAGAGAAAAAATATAAGACATTAAAATTATAACTTTGCAAGCCGAAATAAACTGAAAAGACAAAGTAAACGTAGTGTGAGACAAGATCTAGAAAAATGTGAAAAAATTTTATATAAAAATATTGAGCATAATAGGAAACCATTTTATAGATAAGATGTGGTAAGAGTAAAGACATACATATCGATAAAATTTTGAAAGGAGATTCTGAGAAGAGGTATTCCTTATGATGTCTAGGATTAATGGGAAAGATAAGTGACTTCTTTATATTGATTTTATAGTTAGATAGTTCTGCATATTTTTCGATTGTACTAGTTATTTTCTTTAGGTCTGAGCTGGGACGTTCAAAATAGATGTTTAAATCATCAGTGTATGCAGATAATGCTGTCTTAGTGTTCATAATCTCTGGGATAGAGTGGAAGGTGGCTTGGGAAAGATATAAAAATAAAGGCTCTAAATAGAAGTTGAAAAGGTAAGGAGATAGGGGGCAACCTTGTCTGGTTCCTTTTGATAGCTTGATAGGCTGTGAGAGTGTTCTGTTGATGTATAGATAAGTGTAAGAATTGTTATATAATGCTTTAATTAGGTTAATAAAACCTGTAGGGATGTTGAAGTGTGACATAGTTATGAATAAAACTTTCCAACAGACTTTTCCTATTGCCATTGTAACTTCTTGCTGTTTGAGAGGTGCATTGAGAAATATGTGCTCTTCTTTCAATTTGGGGAACTCAATCTTCTTTAAGAAATTATCTAACTCCTCATTTGAGGGTTGTGGGGATTCTAGGCCATAGAGCTCTGAGTAGATATTTTGAAATAAATCTGTTATTTGCTTGTCTGATTCGTAGATCTTACTTTGGTATTGAAGAAGCGAGATTCTAGCTGTTTCCTGTTTATTTGCGATTATCCTAGCCAGGGCATTAGAGGGAAGTTGTGCCCATTAAGAGTATTTAGTCAGACATTTTAGCTCATATAAGGAGTAATTATGTTGGTGGCGTTCAAAAGGCTGTCTTTGTACATTACTTATTCCCTTTTCAGTGTCAGTGCTAGGCATGAGTTTATGCTTGCTTTCGAGCTCATTCAATTCCACCACAAGCTTTTGTGCTTTTTCTTTTGCTATTTTTTTTAAATATACCACCTTTTGAATAAGTACCCCTCTCAGCTTTGCCTTACATGCAGCCCATTGTACATCCTATGGAATACTTGTACTGTCCAGGTTTTTTTCCAGCTCTAGTAGGATGTCCAATGTCTCCTGAACCACTTCTGGTTTAGCTAATAAGTTGTTATTTAATGACCGATTCCAGCCCCTTTTACCTTTCGTCTGATTACTACTTATAGGGTGAAACTTCAATGTGATTTTTGCATGGTCTGATAAATATCTGGGTTCGGAGGAGTATTTGATATCTCCATCTATTAAAGATTCCGAAATGAGGAAAAAGTCTAACCTTGACCATGTGTTATGGCATTTCGAGCAATATGTGTAAATGTTGTTTTTCTCCTGTCCTACACTGAATGAAATAGGGTCTAACAGCTTTAGGTCAGTCTTGAGTTCCTGAAGGGCTGACGCTTGTATATTCTGTGAGGGGTGGTTACTGGTACGATCAATACCCGGGTCAATGACTGCATTCCAATCCTCTCCTAGTACATACTCAAGTTTGGGGTATTTGACTAGTATGTTATATATTTCCAGAATAAAGTCATGTTGTCTCGTACATGGTCCGTACACATTAAGAAATAGTATTGGCTTCCCTATTGATGGGTTGGGGGCTGTAAAGTAACACCATCTGCCCTTTATTATCAGAGTTGCGTTCTAGGATTGGCTGCTGAAATGCATTTTTAATTATCACAGGTACACCCTTAGAGTTGGAGCTATCTCCGGCTGCTATTATGTCCTTTATCCATTTCTTGTTTGTAGTTCTCTTCCAGTCATCCCTAAACATGTGTCTCTTGTATAAAACCTATGTTGGCTTCTGATTTGAATATAAGATGCATCAGCAGGTTTCTCTTATTTTTATCCTGAAGGCCCCTCACATTCCATGAATCTATGATTCACATAGCTAGGGCTTAATGTTTCTAATATTTATTTGTGATGTTAGTGTATATTATGAAAAAATGTTCTGTCCATCTCACTTAATTGTGGTGTGAGAAAAAAACATAACCTGGAAGCAGTAGCACCTTGCTCTTTCATTACTCCCCTTGTGCCTACCCACTTAACCCATATACTGAAAGAGCTTGACATAGCTTAATTATCGGGAAAAACGTTAGTACAATTTGAATTATTTGAATTATTATTACAAACAGATATCTTATTATTAACAAACTACATTTACGTACTAGCAAATTACTACAGATACAACATATATACAATATAAGACTGACTCCTGGAATAGTCACGCCTTTGCCCTAAACTAACAATCCGCTACACTCCTGAGAATAAGTTTTAATAACATAACAGCATTATAAAATGTAAAAAAGACACACAGATTTTTGCCTGTATTTACTAGAGAACTCTATTATGATCCTGCCAGATTTACTACTTATGCACATACTTGGCTGCACATATTTATATAAAAAGCAGAGAGTACAAGTAGAACCTAAGAAGAAAAAAATGGCTAAACTGGAAGAAAACATTACAGCCAATGCAGTCTAAAGGATGCTTTTGTAACCTTTAACATATGGCAAACTATGTCATTTAGCAAGAAAGAAAAAATGGAAAAAAACAGATTCACTTGTTTTTAGAAAGCACTGTGTACACAGCTTTATTTTGCAGTTGTTTCGCTCAAACAGTCAAGAGTCATCATTCTTCAGAAATATATATACAGAATAATTGCATGTGTAGCTTGCTGCCACCCCGGACCAGTATTATATATCCGTTTATAAAATAAACACTTCAATGAAGGATTATGTCTAGCTTGGATTACCTTGCCCATTGGTAATAGCTCGCTGACATCTTTTCCATGCAGGTTCCCGACTTAAAACTAAAACATATATTTCCATCTTCTTCGAACCTTACAGAGACCAGAACCATTGCAGTTACAACCAAGCCTGCAACTCCACAATTCACAAGAGCTGGTATTTCCCTGAAGCGCATGACAGTGGTTTTACTATAGACTGAGTGGCTTGTGCGAGGAGAGGAAATCCTGGTTGCTTGGGCGGAAGTTGGTGCATCCCAAAACTCCTCTACCCCTCAGCAAAAAACTAGTAGAATACTCCTTTAGATACCTAGGAATCCAGTACAAACATTGCTATTTATCAATGTATCAAAACAATCTCATGAAGATATGAACAAACACTCTACAACATCTGTATAGGTGGCAGCAACTGAATCCATCACTAATATCTAAATCAGCTATAATTAGGATGAACATCCTCCCTAGACTCTTATATCAATTTAATGCTTCAAACCTCTCCATCCCAAATAGTTTCTTTCAAAAAATTGACAGGGATTTAGCTAAATTCATTTGGTTCCCCAAATCAGTTAGGATTAGTTATCAAAAGCTAAGCTACCCTAAAGAAAAAGGTGAAATAAGCCTGCCGGCCTTTCAATTTTATTACTATATCATATGTGCAAACAGAATCCTCTCTATCTCAAAACACAACCCAGAAAAGGACCTCTGAGCCCCCTCATGGATAAAACTATGGCACAACCATATAACTAGCATTAATATTAATCCATTAGCTCTCCCTTTCTTGCCTTCAGTAAGTGTAAAAAACCTTAAGTTAAATAGCATCCTGAAACAAAAAATAAAGACTTCCCAAGACCTAATAAAATCACTTGCACTAGACAAAACCCTTTATTCTTTCCAACCCTTACATATGAATTCTGGCATCAGACCTAACAACAAAATGCTTAACCTGACACAATATCCCCTTATTAAGGAACTTACAGTGTGGGATATACAAAAGCATAAAGAAAAATCAATACAGGAAGTGAGGAACGAGTTAAAGCTGGGCTACAAATATACCATTATCCTGCGTCAGATTAGGGAACTCTTCCCCACAATAATCACAGATACCCCAAATACTGAAGAGAACATACGAAAGACTGCAGACATCATTAAACATTTAACTAATTGTAAAGATATGCTCTCAGATTCAAACAGATTAATTACAGCCCTTAAATGTCAAAATCTGTTATTGTTTTACAAGTACTGGGACCAGCAAGAAACAATTTTAAGGGTAGCTCATAAACTTAACGCAATAAATTCTTTTATCAAGCTAACTCCATTCAAAAAATCTAATCTATATGCAAATAATGATCAACAACAACTCTTATTTCACCCCCATTACACTAAACAAATTTAACCCGAACGTATCTCCAGCATGCACATGCTGCTCCTTCCCACAAGCAGATTTAATACACATTTTGTGGTTTTGCAAACACACACACAAGCTTTGGTGCTCTTTAAGAGTATGTCTAGAGACAATGGGGTACCTTAAATCAACATTATCCTGGGAACTGGCAGTCCTTCACATTACTGACCTCAAGCTATCTAAGCTAAAATTTCACGTGCTTATTACCATTTGTTTGCGAATTAAATTATACATAACCAAAAACTGGTTGGATCGGACCAAGTTAACTTGGAAAGAATTTAAAAATTTAGCCCTCAAATACATAACCTCACACAAATTGTATACAGGTAACATTAACAATCAAAGATACTATCAGAATTACTGGAAACTTTTATTTGATCTCATTTTGGTAGATTAAGTAAAAAATGAAGAACACAGTAAATTTCTTTTTTTTTTTATTGTAGATCTGGTACTGCAGGGTAGTTTTTCTGAAGCACCCATAAGAGTTGGTTCTGCTAACTTTGTGTCTCTGATTTTTATAAGATGCTAGCAGAAAAGGCCTTTTATTGACCCAAATAAGTTTTCTGTGGTAGGAAGCAGTATCACTGTATTTTGTATATATGTATATAGATACAGATGGAGTATTCCTTTTTTCTTATTTCCCTTTCTTTTCCTTTCTTTTTTTAATAATAATAAAGAAGATACTGACTCGTGTGATACTCTGTAATAATACGGTCATGTTTTTGCTTTCAACTAAACAATATACATTTTATTTCTGAAATTAGAATAAAAAGATATTTGAGAAAAATAAATAAATCGATAAAATGTGTGTATATTCTAAAAATTATTCTCAAACACAATAGATTATAGATATATTTACAAAATCTTATGCAAAACACTTTAGCTCCATGAAGGCGGTGATAAACTGTGTTAGTAACATCCAGGTAACTTTGGATATTGTGATTAAAACAGACTATATTGAAAAAGGCTTAAGCAACCTGGACCTAAACAAAGAACAGGGAGGAGATAGATTTAGTAATAATGACTTAAGACCACTGCAGCATAAGCTTACACTACCATTACATCTGTTATTCATGAAGTCTTTTAAGTAAGGGGACATTACTCAGGATTGGAGACCTGCACTTGTTAAACCCATCTTGAAGAGAAAGGGGACCAGGACAATCTCAGACTCACACAGACCCATACATTTATTTTCTTGTTGTTAATAACAGATGCGGTTGATTCAGATAAATTATTGTCAAAATTTGAAGGGTTGTAACTTGAAACCATATATCAGCATGCAGACTGTGAAAATAGATATATACCTATTTGTAATATGGTGCTTTACAATATACCTATTAAATGAAACATTGTGCTGCAATGTAATTTATATAGACTTATATTCAGTCTTTGGTAGGGTCATACACAAAACACTGATCAATAAATTAGAACAGTTATGTACTAATGTAATCTTGATGAGAAGGAGAGCTGCAGGGCTTACAAACAGGACATGGCAAGTATCACATAGCAATTAGGCAGGTAAAATTCTAGGTCAGGGTGCCCCACAGGGTTCTGTGGTAGGCTGTTGCTGGTTTAAGTTGTATCCTTTAGATATATCTTTTGCATCTGAGATGTTCTACAGTCTGTATGTAAATAACCTGAAAATGGGTAAACTGATTACATCTATTACAGATAGGCTATGTCTGCAAAAGAACTTGTCTAAATTAACCATTTAGGCACAGGAGAATAATATGCTGATAATCATGTCAAAAACTAAGTATCTTAGGTGTGGGAGACATAGACTAAAGGGTAAAAATTAAATACAGCACACACTGATTGAAACTGTGGATTCTTTTAAGGACGTGAGTACATGGGTAGATCAAACTGTGAGTTTTCCTGATTGTATCAACCAATTGGTTAAAGATAGTTATAAAAACTATAGGGTGTATAAAAAGATTTAGAAAGTCTAATAAATCAGAAATGATGAAACCATTGTTTATAAGTTTTATTGGACAATAGAGAATGGCATAATAAGATGGAAACCTTGTAAGAAAACTAGTACAAGTAAACACCAAGAACATCTGTGATGTGAAATTTTAAGTTATTATAAAATATTAAAATATTTAAACTTGTACATTATCTCATATAGACCTTTAAGAACAGATCTTCAGGTATATAGGACATTAAGAGCTAAATGCGTCAGTAATGTTTGAGATTACCAAAAAGTAGTAGAGAACCATCAGACAACCTGTATAACAGATTACATAGGGATGAGCGATGTACTAACTGGTTCTATGTCAGAAAAACTTAAGCATGGAACAGACTGTTAAATTATGTTAAAGCAAGCACTAGTTTAGATATTTTTAAGAACAAACTGGACACTTATGGAAATGACTGTTTTGATATATTGGCAGGCTACAAGGGCATTATTGCCTCTGCTTGAAATATTTATATGTATGTATGCATGTCAGAACTTTCCATGCTTGTTAACATATGCAGGTAAGACACTAATTCTTGTGGAATCCTTCCTTCAGAAATAAAAGGTTGATGCAGTAATAAACCCAGAGGTTAGAAAATAAAACTATAGTAAAACAAATCCAACTCCAAGAACACCAAATACTTTACTGAAAAGCTTTCAGATATAAATCCTTCTTCAGTGCTAACACATTCTTACATCACTACTCATTCTTTATAGAACCTTACTAAAATCATGTGAACACAGCCAGCCAATAATCACATCAATACAATAAAAGCTCCTCAAACAAACTAATTTTTAAAGATATATTCTCCCTTAAGGATGATTATTACTTCATTCTCATCAGTTATACATACATAAAAAGGGGGATTCATTTATACATATTAAAATTCTACATAAATATAAATACAATTCCAATACATTTTTATACAACCATAAAACATTGTATAAATATCTTAACGGCATTTGTTTTTTACTATAGTTAGCTTAATACTAACCATATTATTTAACCCTAGTTCTAAATCAACCTGCAGTCTAACAGTCTACATAAATGTAAGTACAAATACACAACTTCAATGCATTTTGTACAACCATAAAACCTTGTAGTAATTGTTTTACTTTTACTGCATTTGTTTTTTTACTAAAATTGGCTTAATACTAACCATATTATTTTACCCTGGTTCTAAGTCAGCCTGCCGTCTAACAATCCAACCATATTCTTTATTTCCTAATGCATTATTCATATCACCACCTCTTACTTGTTTATATAGTGTCTCAATCCCCCTCAATTTAAAGGTGTGTTCAATTCCCTTTTCCATAATGTGCTTACTTAACACATTTTGTTGTATTTGCCTACAAATATCAGATTTATGCTCTATTATCTGTTCTTTTAATTTTCTAGTGCTTTTACCCACATAGAACGATGAACATGTTACACATGTTGCCAGATATACCACATACATTGTGTTACATGTGGCTGCACAATTAAAGATATAGCTTTTATTAGTAACAGGATGAATAAAAATACTATTATCTTTCATAAGAATATCTACACAACAACTACAGTTCAAACATGAATGGGTGCCTGCTTTATATATGGATTGAACATTTTCATGATATTCAAAATATTTATTACATAATCTCATTTTTAAATTATTTAAATTCCTATAGGTGAAATTTGGTCTTCCATGAAGCTTCTGACGTAACTCTGGCATAACCATTTGAATACCCCAATTTTTCTCAATAACCCTTTTCACATCCTCAGTTCTAACATTATAAGTAGTTGGGTATCTAATTTCATCTGTACCTTCTTTCATCATTATACTATAGGATTGTTCACTATTAAATATTGATCCTGTTAACTCTGTTCTGTTACTATATACCTCATTCAGTAGCTGATTAACCATATGCTTAGCATATCCTCTCTCAAGAAACTCTTCTGCCATCTCATTTAGTTGCTGCTTACACTTATTGTCATTAGTATTCAATGTACTTGTTCTTATTAACTGTGCTTTCACTATTCCTTTAAATATATGGGGCGGGTGCATACTCCCTTAGTAATCATAGCAATTCACATGCACATCCTTTTTGTATACACTAGTTTCAATCACATCTCCTTCCTTCTCAAGTAATACATCCAAAAATGATATTTTAACCCTTGAACATAGCATTTTAAATCTTAAAAATTCTGCAGAACTTTTTAGATATTTCACATAATCATTTAACATTTGCTCTGTACCATTCCATATCAAAAAAACAATCATCGACGAATCTTTGATAAAACAGAACCTTTTCATTCATAACATTTTCCTTACTAAAACAACTTTTTTCTCCCATTGACGCATAACCAAACTGGTATAGGTGGTCGCCATTGGAGTATCCACCTGCAAATATGGTTGTTCATCAAAAAGAAATACATTATTTTTAGAACTATATCTAATAAATGACAAATATTTTCAATCTCCATTGCTGACATATTCATTTCTTTATTAAGAAAAGCTCAAATGGCTTCTATACCATATTTATTAGGAATTACAGTGAATAAAGAGTTTATGTCTAATCTTACAAACAAATAATCACCACATTTATCATATACCAATTTCTCAACTTTTCTAAGAAGTCATTCGCATCTTTTATGTAACTATGACAATGTGGTAAAAATTTACTTAAACAATCTTGGAGATACAAAGAAACCAGTTCTGTAATCCACCCACTTCCTGAGACTATTGGTCTCATTGGTGGATGGTTCAACAATTTATGTATTTTCGATATTCCATAAATTACAGGAATTTTAGGACATGGAGTAGTAAAAAAATTGAATAAATCTATACTTATACTGTTATTCAATTTCATATCATAAATATACATGTTATATTCACTTACACATTTTTAACATCTAAAAAGCTTATTTTCCTAAAGGTGTCAGTATCCTGTAGGAAGGTGTGCATTGTAGACATACATTGTTCTATTCATTGTGACTGTGGCACCACCTTTATCAGCTTGCTTGATAATTATTTTATTTCTTTCTAACTGTTTTAGTCTCTCATGCTCATCAATTAAGTTATAGTATCTATTCTTACTTCTCTTCAGATAAAGTTCCCTAAGTTCTTTCTCACATATATCATGAAATGCTGACACTACTGGATAACTAGTTCGTATAAATAAACTCCCTTTTTTGCATACATTATTATTATTAGAAGATCTATTATCTCTAAAAATAATTTTGAGATTAAGGGTCCTTACAAACAATTTCAACTCTATTAATTCATTCATTTACAATATCATCCGATGAACTCGGTATAAATTTAAGTCCTTTTTGTATCAGAGTCATTTGGGCCAATATTAGTTCATAGTTAGAGAGACTTACAATACCTGCTGTTTTCTCTCTTAGCACCGTGCTGTCTTGCTCTGAAAAAAAGGGCTGCTGTTCTTCCGTTTTGTTCTTTTCACAGTGTTGTTCATTTGTCGCTGTAAGGACCGACCTCTCGAAAGGTCATGCTGATAAACCTCTACTTTCTCAGGTATTTCCAGCCAAAATGGTGCCTTTACCTTTGAAAAAGCATTGTTGAACTTCCTGCTGCAACCATTGTACCTTTCTGCTTGATATTATTCAAAAGCGTTGAGCAAGTAGTTGTTAATTCTTCCACCCCATTTTGAGCATCTTTATCACTACAATGGGTGTTCCCAATTCCTTTCGTTGTCATTGTTGAGCAGTATTCTCAAATTAAGATGAAGGGGCATTACTCTGTACTTGCTGAGATACTACAGAATGGGTTGTTCCTTCAACATGCATATCGTTGCTTGACTTCTTATTGGTTGTCAATGTGTTCTCTATGGTAATAGAGTCAAGGCAGTACATTTCACCCTTCTGTGTTTTCCATTCTATTTTTGGCCAAGAGAAAATATGACTTGCCTTATAATCATTCACGTCTCTTATTAATTTATGCTTTTTCATTGTTTGTAACCTGTTATCCAATAGTTGCAGTCTGTCTAGCATTTGCTGATAACAATTTAACATACTGGTGAAATATGGACTATTAGTAAGTTCAGTTTCCATTTTAGTAATTTTCTCCATTAGCTCAAGTTTTATAGATGTGAAAAATTAATTAATTAATGACATATAATCTGTGCTAAGCTTCAGATTTAATTGTTGACATTTTTTTAGCAAGTCTGGATATGTGTTTGCATAAGAAAGCATTTTCTGAACACATAGACCCCAAGGTGCAATTCCCAGCTCTAGATAAGCATTGAAGCTTAGTCGCTGCCACTGGAGCCTCTTGTATGCATGTACCTTTCTCTCAAAAGCTGTTAGCTGTTTATTAAACTCGTCTGTTTGCTGGGCAGCGGCTCCCACAGACTCTGAGACATTTTGTAATGCATACAGTAGTGAATTGCCTTTTCTAGTTAACAGTCCTTATACAGAACGGTACTTAGAAGGTTGTTCTGACTGCTTAGTTGTTATTTCCATGATGCTGGCTGTGATTACTTAGTTTTTTTAAAAAAGTAGCCCAATTCCCACAGCAAAACCAAAGTCCAGATAATACACAAATAAAATGTTGATGCAGTGATAAATCCAGAGGTTAGAAAATAAAACTATAGTAAAACAAATCCAACTCCAAGAACACCAAATACTTTAATGCAAAGCTTTCGGATATAAATCCTTCTTCAGTGCTAATACATTTTTACATCACTACTCATTCTTTATAGGACCATGCTAAAATCATGTGAACACAGCCAGCCAATAATCACATCAATACAATAAAAGCTCCTCAAATAAACTAATTTTTAAAGATATATTCTCCCTTAAGGATGATTATTACTACTTCATTCTCATCAGTTTTATATATATATATATATATATATACACACACAGACACATAAAAGGGGGGATTCATTTATACATATTAAAAATCTACATAAATATAAATACAGTTCCAATACAACCATAAAACATTGTATAAATATTTTAACTGCATTCATTTTTTTGGTATAGTTAGCTTAATACTAACCATAACTTTTATTGTATTGATGTGATCATTGGCTGGCTGTGTTCACATGATTTTAGCATGGTTCTATAAAGAATGAGTAGTGATGTAAGAATGTGTTAGCACTGAAGAAGGATTTATATTCAAAAGCTTTGCATTAAAGTATTTGGCGTTCTTGGAGTTGGATTTGTTTTACTATAGAATCCTTCCTTTACCTCAGATAATGCCTACATATAAAGAAAAGACCATTGGTTTCAATAAATGGGTAAACACTTGGTGCCACTTCAGAGGATCCAGTATGTGTCAGTATGGGACAAAACACTCAATAGTCCAGCTTGCTTCACTAAAGATTGCCTGCACCTCTTGTTCAAATGTGTCCATATGCTGGCTAAAGCTTTTGCTGTCCCCTAGTGGCCTTTTCGGCAAATTCTAGTTAGTGGACATTCCTAACTGACATAACAGTCCCAAAACTGGATTGGATTAACCAAGCTCTCTTCAATACCAGAAGCCTGATCCTGAAGCATTCCTGCATTTGGAAAGTATCCATGCCCATGTACCAGACAGCACTCTCTCTATACCCAAGCTTTGCACTTTTTTTGTCTTCAGACGCAATGGCAACTATGGTGGAGTCTCCATATTTGTCAAGGAACATATTTGCTTCAGAAAAATCACTAGGGACCCATAAACTGAACTCACTGAACTACAGACCACTCTGGATAGAATTAATTATCATATAATTACTTGCTAAAGAACACCGTATGTGTCTCCTAATGAAAATTTTCCAATCCTCAGTCCTCTAAATGGTCTCCCTGTAGTGGAAACTCCATTACTTTTAGCACCAAAATTCATAGACTTAATAAAAACTCCTTTGAGCAGTTGATAAACATACGACAGGACACGGCATTCCTGACCTGATTCCTACAACTATGGCTGCTTCTTGAACTATTCCTCTGGTATGTTCTTTCTCAGCGAAGTCTGACCACAAATGTGTTGAACTTCCCCTTTAAACTTCCAAAAGCCCATGCAGCAAGCCCCATTGAATTTAACAACTATCATTAGCAGACCGGAGTTCCGCTGTGGTGACCCCTAACTGGGAAAAGCCGAAAGACACAAACAAACATGTCTACCTCATCCTGTAATATCAAAATTCACTTTTGTCTGCACCATCTCTGACTCTGATACAGCCGCAAGCTTCACTAAGAAATTTTACATCCATTTATTAAAATGCATAGAGCTATCTGTCCCTACCAGATTCAGGTATCTTGAGAAATTGAAAAAAATTAAACCACAATGGAGGTCCACTATCATAA
Organism: Protopterus annectens; assembly: GCF_019279795.1. Taxonomy (NCBI): domain Eukaryota; kingdom Metazoa; phylum Chordata; order Ceratodontiformes; family Protopteridae; genus Protopterus; species Protopterus annectens. The sequence continues at coordinate 1,745,381,364 of NC_056728.1, read as the reverse complement.
ATAAACTCAACAACAAAAGAAGAAAACTCCTTTTTTTATATCTGATCTAAAAACCCTCTTTTTAAGGAAAATATCAAAAAGATTACAAAAAACTGAAGAAGACTTCTATGTCCACTAAAGGAGTTCATGAACTTAGGTTGGTCACATAACCCAATGGTAATTATAAATCATTCTTTAGTTATGTTAGAAAACTAAAAAAAAAAAAACAATATCATACATTGCTGTGACTTTATTCAAAATGATACCTCCTTTTCTAACTCAGCAGACATTGCCAACATCCTTACAAACAAATTCAGTGCCATCTTTACCCCCAGTACTTCCATTCAAAGTCCCAAAATACCTGAATCTCTTACTCATCCAAATTATCTCTAAAGATCATTTACTGAAAGCGTTAACCAAGACCAAATAAATTCCTCCATTGGACCTGACAATACTACTGGTTGCTTAATTAACAGTGTTGAACATGCCCTTGTAGACTCATTCCTTAAACTGTTTAAACTAAGTTTAGATATTGGTTTGGACCCTGATGAGTGGTGTACTGCAGTGGTGATGTCTCTTCATAAGGGTGGCCTTACAACTGACCAAGGTAATTACAGACCTAGCAGTCTTACAACCCTCATCTGCAAAGCTATGGAACATATTGCAACTGACCTCATAAACTATGATATCAAGAATCTTGTTCAGGTTGACTCCAAACTGTTTGGCTTTGTGAAGGGTAGATACTGTGTACTAAATCTGGTAAACTTACTTGAAAGGGTTATGGAGTCTATAGACAGTGGCCATGTTGTTCACACAATGTTTGTTGACCTGGGCAAGGTCTTCAGCATCAGAACCCACACTGGCATTGTACAGAATCAAAATGCATTAAAAAGTTAGCCATATATGAGAAGATGGATAGCAAGCTGACAGGAAGACAGACCCCACACAGTGTGAGTTGCAGGAGCCTCATCAGAATGTATGAAAGTGACCAACGGTGTCCATCTGGGCTTGGTGCTGGGATCTGTTCTTTTTAGCCTTTGTTCTCAAATATCCAAGCAAAAAGCCAAGACCTGTGGCTAACAAAGTTTACAGTTGACTGTAAACTAGGGGTTGTTGTTAAGTCACTCTCTGACACCCAAATCCTCCAGCATGAACTCTCCAAAGTAAACTTCTGGTGTACTCAAAATAGGCCTCAAGCAAAATGGTTAAAAGGGCAGTATTGAGATTTTTGGCAGACATCCCACTTCCCCTTATCATACTGTGTAGACAGCACATTACTACAAAATAAAAACGTAATCAGGGTCTTGGGTACTTAGGTTGATAATACCGTCTGCTTTTACCATTACGTGACAATGGTTGCCAGGAAAACCTTTTCTTTAACACAGATGATTGCAAGAGGAATGAAGAGTTATTTACCCCGTTATACTCAGCATTGAACAGACCATTACTGAGTACAATGCCTTACTTGGGATGCATCTCTCTAAACATATCAAACAATTAGAAAGACCCAGATGGCTCTTAACCAGAAAGATCACAGACCTAAAGTCCTTGAACCACCAAGAGAAACTGGAAGCTCTATCCCTTTATTCAGTGTCTTTATAGACTTTTCGGGTAAGAGGTAAGTCTCACTTATCAAGCCATGAGACCTCAAAGGTCCAATGGCATCACTAGTACTAGACCTAAGGACCTAAATATTCAAAAACAGAACAATAAAACATTTAGATGGACAGGTTTATAACCCAACACCTCCCAAGCCTCTGGAATAAACTTCCCCAGCATGTTAAGTAATGTGACTCCCTATCCTCCTTTAAACATAACCTAGATGACTGGATGGGTAGTCACAAATGTACTCTGGGATTAGCTGGCATGATCCCTTTGGAGAATGAAGGTGGAGTCTTTTGGGAGATACCAGCACTCTACAAATGTCATAAGACTAAACGACCATGGAATATCTATAAAATCTAAATCTATGACATGCAAAGGGAAAAGACAAGGGGTTTCATAGCAGTACCTGATTTTCTGTAAAATGCATGATGGTTAGAGCATGACTTTTAATATCCTGAGATTTACAGTGCATGATTTTACATGAAAGCCATGTTACCTGATTTAATATGACATATCTAATGCACAGAAACCAACATAAGACCAATACAAATAAAACATTTTAAATGTTTTATCCCATTGTGATTTGTAGTACGATACCTTTTAAAATTAACGGGAAGAGTTATTGATGGCAAAGGATAAATACTTTTTTACTCCTCTCTCACAGGTATAAGCAAAAACAGAATTCTTGAAGATTTCTGCAAATATGATGGAAACTGAGGAAAGTGTGGCCCTTATACTGAAGCATATCCACATGTGATCATCCTGGTTTCATGTCTCCAAGTGTTTTGGGTTTCTAATACCATGATGGGAATGGACCCCTTTCCTAAGTCAGGGTATGATTACTGTTCATGAAATCAGTTTTGCCTCAGTCTTTAATCTTAGCCAAGAGTGCTCTTCTCAGCACCCACAATGTGCCCAAAATTGCCTATAACAGCAGTTCATATCAGGGTTACGTGTACTGGTAGCATATTTAAGTACAATTGTAACTTATTTTTACTAGTCTTGTTACTCCTACGCAATGGCAACTATGGTGGAGTCTCCATATTTGTCAAGGAACATATTTGCTTCTGGAACTGGCTGGGTCTGTGCACATTTCTGCTTGCAATTCCTGGTATTTTATGAAGTTTTCTCTGTACGTAAAACACTGTAATCACTGCGGGTAGCAATTTCAGTGATTGATGATACTTTTGCAATTTTTTCATGGACTACTATGTCTGGTTTTCTCGCATCTATTTTTTGAAATGTTGATAATGCAAGATCTCAGGTGATATAAAATTCATCATTCTCTGTAATGCTTTGTGGTTCATATTTCCAGTGCTTTGACAATCATCTATGCAACAGTCTTCCCACATTATTTTACCTTGCAGTATCAAAACACTCTGCCATGATTGTCACACACAGCAATGACATTTGCAGCTGTTTCCAGTTCTATTCTATAGAACCTGCATGTGTTAGTTTCTCCCACTATTTCAATGGACTTTGTAAACCAACATGTATGTAGTTCACTATCTTAGGTCACCATTGCTAGTCTTTCATCTTTTAGTTTGAAATCACTTCTCCTTAACTATTTTTGTGTCAAACATTGGTCAAAGTGAGGTTGTTCCAGAAGATCTGAATATTTGGCACTACATTTATAGACTTTACAATTTTCTTTCTTTCTTTCTCATGTGATCCTTTTCCTTATATTCTTGCTTTTGTTCTTGTGTCTTTTTGTTGTTTTTTTTTTCTTTTTTTGGCACACACAGTTGCTGTCTGATTTTTGTCTACTTGTGGTTTAAATTCCATTCCTGGTTATTCTGAAATGTGTCTGGTAAACTAAGCAAAGATATCATCCTTGAATTCACATTTTTAAAGTTTCACTTTGTTTGGGTCTGAAGAGGTTAGCAGATATGTATGACATCCCATGACTGTAAAGCTATAAGTGTAGTCAGTTTCAAAGAGGCCTGTATCTCGTTCAGAGTGAGGAAGATATAATTTTGGTATACAATGATTTTATATATCATTTGAGATCCTCTCTGTATAGAACACTTTTATTCTTGTTGGAGCTTTTCTCCCTGTGCCTCCACTGAAAATGGGCTCTTTTAGGCCCGGTGGACTTTCCCAGTAAACAAATCCAATAAAATAAACCAGAGAACTCAAAAGCTGCAAAAAAACTGACATCATATCTAAAAATGGCATATATGGAAATATTAAACACCAACAGGGGTAAGCACTAGGCCATAAGCTTCCACCACAATAAAGGTTAACAGACAATCTTACTACTACAACTGTCTACTTAATACCGTCCTCTTCTCTTCATTAACTTTAGCCTGTCATTATCGTCTGCTTGGCAAAACTGAAATGGGGAAACTGGTGAAAATATTAAATTGCTTTTCTACCACTGTTCATGGTTGCTCAGAAGTGTAGTAATGCAGATATTAAAGTAAACTCAAAGTGAATAAATAAATTACATTTGGGAAAAAAATGATAGACACCAACAGGAAACCAAGTAGAATAACATTTGTAAAACATGCATTACAAAACCCTATCCATTATATCCAGAATGTCACCAAAAACCTTTACGCCCAGTTCAGTTTTACAGCATTTTATTCTGAATAATTAGCTTTAGCTGTTCAAACATTTCATTGCAAAGCTGGAAACTGTAGTTTGTCAGTCCAAGGTTGCAGAACTTGGCAATGTCTTGTTAATTTTTCATTTTCTGTCACGTTCAGCTAATTTGAAAGATAATGCCTGAGAAATAAACATATTCTATGTCACAGACATGACAGTATGCTCACATATAGATATATATATATAGCTGCTCAGTACCTTTGCATTTAAACCAGACCATCAAGATGCTGAAGTGTGTGCTTGCTGTGCTTCTTGTGGGTTATGGTAAGGTCTTTATTCTCAAAAATCACTTAGCATTTCCTGTAATATTGCTTTTTTTATATTAACTTAATTTTATGCTTTGCTCTTCACCTTTCAGCCTGGGGCTGTGGAGTCCCTGCCTATCCACCAGCCATCTCAAAAGTGGTGGGAGGTGTTGATGTTAGAACTAACAGCTGGCCCTGGCAGGTAACAGTTCTCTCCTGATTCACCTATGCTGTCATTTTTTTTTTTCATTACCCTCTGTGATGACATCACAGCTTATTTCTAACTTATTTTCCTGTTTTACAGGTTTCCCTTCAGTATTTAAGTGGTGGATCTTATTATCACACCTGCGGAGGTACTCTGATCGATCCCAACTGGGTCCTGACTGCTGCCCACTGCTACAGGTAAGCAGGGCAGTTATAGGAGTAAGAATAGCAATGGCAGAATGCAGGCAGTGTGTTGAAAAACCATGAAGAGTAGAGTAATATTACAGATTCTAGTGTGTCACTGTTACAGAATAAAGGCCAGAATTTTACTGCTTAGTTACTTGAAACTATCCCGAGTTGCATCATATTACCCCAGTTCTGTGAAGCCTTCATTTTAACTCTATATTGCCTTTAACACCAAACTGTCAGTTTATTTAGCCCTACATAACATGGGGAGAGGTCTCAATAGGCTACTGTCTGGGTAGGTCCCTATGTTCCTCTTCTCTGAGATTACTAGAGGTGACAAGTGAATATTTGGAGACTTCTGGCACTGAATCTTCCTGTTATCAGGCCCCAGAGTAGTCTGATCAATACCTGATGAAGGGGCACTACAACCTTTCTGTCTCTGGATTCAACCCTTAAATATATCCCTTCATTTTGATTTGCCCTTGTTCCTGCTCCTTCATGTTGTACGTGATGGTTCAGATTTTCTTTATTAAAACCCCAACCATGGTTCTGATTTTCTTTAATTTTTCTGGATTTTGGATGCTTCTGATGGTTTACCAATATAACAACAGTTGTTTAAGAGATGCTCCCATGATGATTTTTTGCTCATCCCTTGAGTAATTGTCTATTAAGCAAACAGCAAAGGAATTAAATCATTTATAAATTATTACCTCAGTATATGTCCCCCAGAAGGAGAAATGAGACCAAAAACAAGGCTCACAATTCAGATAACTTAAACATGTAGCTGTAACAGAGTTTGACAGCATGTTTAGAAATACAGAACAGAAGACGCAGCTGTATTATAAATGAGATCGATCTGAGGACAATATTTTTGAAAGCGCTTATCATGGATATTAAGAGACTGCTACATACGTTTTAAAGCTTATATTAAATTTGTTGTTTTTATTTGTCACCAAAAAATGATGCCACGCTAGGTATTGCAATTTATTTACATACTGCAGCAAGGTATGCTGGGTAATAAAAAAAAAACATAATAGCTATTTAGAAGAACAGCTACGCACATATATTATGATTTCACCAATAAATCACCATGTTAATATTTCACTGTAGGGTGTTCCATCTTGGGCACAAAGCTGACCAATTGTCTTAAGATATAAAATGTCCTTGTTTCTGCACTTAGTATAGAAAAATACTAGTTCATATGCTAATATAAATAGTAAGACACTGTAGGTTCAGTTTTTTGTGACGTCATGTTAGGAGTTTTCAGCTAAAAGAAATTTTTGAAGGGGCCGTCTTTATTAATGCAATTAATTGGAAAGATAACACACTTTTTACATAAACACTGTAAATTTTGATACTGTATCTGTTAAGAAGGTTACTCACAGCACTATCTGTTATTTACATTTTCTCTGACAAGACACTTTAATATTTTATTCATCTTTGACTTAGATTTTAATACATTCAGATTTTTTTTCTACAGTTCAGAAGTACTTCTGAATGTCTGATATCATAAATAAATATTGCTAGCCAAAGGTAAAACTAAGCAAACAACTCACTCTTATGTGCATTGTAAACATTACACACTACACACTTCCCGTCATCACACAGAATAATTTGAGAGACACAGTAACAAAAATAAATAATACTTTGTTGTTGTCCCACTGATAAAAAATATCCAAAGCACTGCCAGAGTTATGGTTGAAGTTATGGTTGTTTTCAGTTTTAATCCTTAGGTATCCTAAAGCTCTATAGTCTATGTAATAACAAAAGGGGAAATTAAAGTTTCTAAATGCCAAATTAAATGTGTTTAAGCCAGTCCACTCATTTAAATCTTGTATATCTATAATATTAATGTTTTCCAATACCGTTCTTCATATAACATTGGTAACTTTTACAAACAGAATTAATGGAATCCATGTACCTTTATGCAATGAGTCAGCTCTGTCCTGTTACCTTCGATATAACAAGTACACCAAGCAACAGTTTGCTGCATGCAAATTCTTTTACTGGAATTTGCATTTTAATCAGACACATTCCAAAACATAAAGACCTCAATATGGCTATGAAGAAATTCCAACAAATTAACAGGCTTCAGAGACAAAGCAGCAGGGACCAATGTGATGCCCCTATATAAATATTGTTTGTGCTATTTAGTCAAATTAGACTGCATAACCACAAGTTCTTGACATACTGATGTTTGATTTCTATCTGTCTTTATTAATTTCTAAGGAAATGTCATTTCATCAATAAACTGAAAAAGTTGCAGCTGTTATTTATACTTACACAGTCACTGTTTGATATTTACATATAGGTTCACAGGTGTGTACTAGGCTAACAACTACAAGGGTCTTTTTCAGCCTAGCCATGCATCCCAAATCTCTGACATGTTCTGGTATCCTTCATAAGTATAAGCAGGGGCTTGGGAGATTAAATATTTACAAGCAGGAACCTGGGAGATGAACCATTTACAAGATGCTTGCGTCCATCGGAGGCATAGGTCCCAAACCAGGAATGAATTTCCTGTTTCCCATCCAATTGTCCAAGTGTCACTTGAATTGGATTAGGAAGAAACTCTTCTTCACATGGATGAGGATCCTGTTCCATAGACTGCGTAGTCTCTAGGATATATACCTATCTCTCCGGCAGGTCCTTTCTATATCACAGGTAAAGTCTAAGTCTTTAGAATGGGTAATTCTAGTGCTGTTTGTTTTGTGGATATGCAGGAGGTCCATCAGGGTGGAGTCTGACAATGCTTTCTATGCATGCATAAATCTCCCCTCAACACCCTGTAGGAGGCAGAATACATGGATAGAGCTTTGGGGAGGTCTGCATAGGACATGTTAATTATGCCTTGTATTCTTTAAGTGAGGAACCCCTGAGGAAGTTCCAGTTGTTGGATGTGCCTGGTGAGGTAAATACCAGAGGGGGCATTGTACTCAATGACAGATCTGATGAATGCTGAATATAATGGAAAAAATAGCTCCTCAGGCCTAGAAACCATACATTTGTTTATAAGTTGCACCATACAGAATGATTTCCTCACTACTGTAGACATGTGATGGTCAAAGGCTAGATTACTGTTTACATTTGTCCCTAAGTCCCTGACTACTGGGTCGAGTCTGTGATCACTCTTAGGAGTGTGTTGTCAATATGATGGTTACCAGGGGTGGATGGCTTCCCAAAAGATACTATTATGCATTTCTTGGCATTTAGTTTTAGCTCATGGCTCTGACATAAGTTGTCTGTGTCAGGCCTTCCTGGAAAACATTAGTGTCAGTGGGGGATTGTATGACTGCTCCTAATTTGCAATCATCTGCAAATTTCATCATCCAGAAGCCCCTGTTTTAAAGTCTGACCTCAGCAGAGAGGACATTACACTAGGAGTGGGCGTTGCGCTCTTCCATATTAGTGAGGACCAGATCCAGTATACTTGTGCCCCTGGTCTGCATATTGACAATCTAGTCAATGGCGTTTGTATTTACAAAAGCCAGGATTCTCTGTGCCTGCATGCATATATGATTCCCAGTTAACAGTCGGGTAATTAAAGTCACCCATGAATATGATACTGGGATGGATGGTGAGCTGTACACAATCAGTGTAACACCATTCTAAATGTTACAAATGTTCACCATCATAATATGGATGTGAGACCCTTAATAATGTTAGTTACTGGATCTTACAAATAGCAGGATCAGTTTCTGATATGCACTGTATTGTAATATATACACCATGCTCACATTTTGTAATTTGTTAACACAGTTTTTTTCTTTTTTTATTGTGCCTTTGCAGTAGTTCCAGAACATACAGAGTGGTACTTGGGAAACACAACCTGAAGCTCACCGAAGATGGTTCTGCAGCCATTGCAGTATCAAAATTCGTTGTTCATGAGAAATGGAACTCATTCCTAATAGTGTAATTGCTTTTAGACATCTCTAAACATTTACTATGATCTATGCTTTATGCTCTGTGTATCTGTCATGTAATTTTCAATGCCTGAAGGTATGTTTTTTACAGATATGGAGTAGTTTAAAAAGTAAAGGTAGATGGAAATGTATGAAGTAGATTCTATCCTGCAGATACAATGATGATAACAAAGCACTCCCACAAAGTCATCCTTAAATATTTCTTTCACTATTCTGTCAACAAAAAAGTCCCTCAAAGCCTCAACATTTTCCAACAACTACATCAGCTATTTACTTTTTTCTTATACAACCTGAGCAGTGATCCCTTCCTGCTAGTTATAAACACATTACTATCCCATCTAATATCACAAGGAAATCACTCTGACATGAAGCAGAATATCATTACAGACATTAAAAAGGTAATACTTAATACAGTTTTATGGCTTACATGCTGGTGTTAGTGCCATTTTATCATTACTTTCCATCAAGGTGAACTAGAAGTATGCTTAGATCACAGCCAGACACCTGAAGCATTTAGTAAATGTATGGCAAATGGAGTTAAGCACATATGTTGATCAGTGTTAGATGGTTAATAGCTCATTGGTAGTATGATTACTATAATGAAGACCACAATTTATTTATTTTATTTTTATTTTTTATTTTACATTTGTTGACCGGGCTAGTCTAGCTGGATATATTTACATTTTCAGTAGAGGCCCGGGGAGAAAAGCTCCACACATAATACAATAAAAATAGCAGTATAATCAAAAACTAATTAATTGATAAAATCAAAAGATAAACCAGAAATAGACAAGATGTACAATTGTATAATAACACAAAATACCAAGTCAATTTGAGAGGATAAAAATAAAAAGAGTATTAAAATATAGAGAGAGAAAAAGGGTAAAGGGACAAAAGGAAGATGGATGACACACAAGTAGGAAGAGAGGAAAAGGAGGTAAGGCAGAAGATAGGGGAAAGAAAGAGAAGAGAAGGCAAAGAGAAAAAGAGGAGGGGAAAGAAGGAAATGGTTAGTGAGAGGAAAGAAGAAAGTTCAAGGGTCAAGGGATAGAGGTATTTGCTAGTGAGACTATGATAAACATAGTGGTGGGTGAAAAGAGGGAGAATAAGGAGAGGAGAAGTTAGTCTGGTGAGCTACAAGAACAAAGCCAGTGGTTTTGGAAGTGTAGTTTAAGTTTTTGTTGGAAGAGGGGTAAGGAAGTAATCTGAGAAGCTACAATGAAGGAATGTTTGTGCTGAAAGAAGTACAGCAAGAAAGCAGCTGTATACATCTATGTGCCACAGACAGAGATAGAGAGAGAGGGACAGCAAAAATGTGAATGAGTGGTATCAGAACAAAAGGGTACAGAATATACTAAAATAACTTCTCCATTTGAGGAATATAGTGTCTGGCCACACAAACGTAAAGAGTAAAACATAATGCTGCACTCAAACATTTACACACACAGCAAATTTTAACAATTACTTTGCATAACATAACACATAAACCCACTGATGCTGTTAAAGCTTAATGTACAAAAGGTGCCCCCTACAATTTTAAAATACCCCTACAATTAATGCCTTCATTCAGTCTTGATAGAATGTTGACATTGCAAAGAATGTAAGACTGCTTTACATGAAGAAAACATCACCACCTCTACTATCAAGTATGACAGTCTCCAAAATATAAAGTATACATTTTTAAACACAATCACATTTCGAGTACTTTTGATGAATGATACTTTAGCACTTAATTGTTGAATTGTTTAACTAAAACAGCCAGATGGCATTGTTTCATGAACTTGCATTTAAAGACAGAGATAGTGTTTTATTCCATTCTGAGGAAGTCTGCTGTGGCTGAATGAAAGCACTTACTGGTGTGATTAAAATGGCTGACAGTCTTCATGCAAAATTTCATCTGCTCAGTTTCTGAAGCTGAAGGTTGTATAAGAAATCACCTGAAAAGCATTTTGTATTCAACAACATGAACCTGGAGTCAAAGACAACTTCATGTAAGAACTGAATAACACACAAGCAGAGAAAAAAATGAATCCCAGCTACTTTCACCATTGAACCGAAACCTAGCTATCCAAGCAATTGTTTTCTTTCTAACTCAACATATTTATACTCTCTATGCACAGAGGAACTTATTTATATTCCTTCTACTGCAGGTCAGGCAAGTAACTGATGTCCTGTGGGTGTGCGTGTGTGCTTGACAAATAATAATGTGGCATACCAGTCTTGTTTACCTCCTATTGTAAATAATAGCTCTATTACTATTGCAGTTATGATACAATTTATAAATTTATTGTACATTTCCCCTCAGAAGGAAATCTCTTATAGTAGATGTTTCCTTTCATAATGTCATACAATGAATCACAGTACAATTAAGTCACAGTAGTGACTTGGTTTCCTTAATGGTTTTATTTTGCATATACAGTGTAAATGACAGTGTCTTTGTTCTCTTGACAGAATACGGTAATTGATCTCTTACAATTTCAAGAGTATGAGACTAATGTAGAGGCCTCCTTTTTGAGTCAGATTCCTTAGTTTCTATTTAAGACTTTTATTATTTATTTGTATGTTTTTATTAATTGGGTAATGTGGGATGGTGCAAAAGGTTCCTCTTCAGCATTAATCAGGGTTCAGGGAGCAACAGAAGAAAATATAACAAAAAGATATACAGATACATAGTACTAATACAATGAATAATATTCAAAGAAAAGTACAGTACTTAGCAAACTAGTTAATCAAATGCAATAGTTTGACATAAAAGGGCACTTGAATATTTAGTGATGTGTGGTTGTAGAATATTGCAGTGAAGGTTTTAATTTGAATATCTGAAACATTCGATTAATTTTTCAGCAGTCAGATGTTTCTTTCACCCCCCCCCCCCCATTTGGGCAGGTTAGAAGATTTTGATCCTTTTTAGGAGTATATTTTTACACATGATTATCACCCTTGTGTTATGTGGCTCTGTGTAGAGTACAGCTACAAAGAGTGAAATGTCTGAATCTAACCTCTGCACTCACGGTGTCTGTTTTTCTTACAGCAATGATATCGCACTTATTAGATTAGCAGAACCAGCAGTCTTGAGTGACAAAATCCAACCAGCCTGCTTACCTCCCAGTGGAGCTATTCTTCCCCATGACTTCCAAAGCTACGTAACTGGATGGGGACGTCTCTGGAGTAAGTAGGAAAGTGTGAACACTGCTTAAGCTCATGGACTGATTATTTGAACACTCCTTGTGGATAATTCATGTAAAAATTTTCATATTCTTAGTCATTGTCAGCAAGTCTGAATTGACACTTACTAATCATGCATGGTTTTATTTAAAGCAGGTGAAACCCTTTAAGGATACCACATGTTTAAACTGACACACCATTCAAATACATTTATTATTGACATGCTCCATTTTTTTAAATCTCCCATGAAACTAACAGGTGATTAGCATAGCCCTGTCTTCTGAAATCTGAGTGTATGTATGCTGTTCAACATGTTTGTTTAGGAAATGAGAAATTATATTATCAATGGCTTAATAAGCACACAAACACACACCTCCGCACTGTAGGCATTAACATCATTAACCAAGGAGTATATAAAGACCATGCAATCATACCTCTCAACTTCTTAGGACAAGAAATCTGGACAAAGCTTAAAATAATGGGGAAGGGGAGAGCAGAGGCCAAAACTAGGGACAGATTTTAAATATTGCAATTATAGACTTAGAAAGTTGGTGGACTAACAGGATTTGTGTTAGCATGTATTTTCTGAAGGATATAAAGTTTGAAACTCAAATGTGTATCATTACTTAGTGACCTCAATCCTCAATGATTTGCCAGAAAACCACAAATTTTCTGAGAAACAGATCAAAAATATAAGGCAAAAATTGAGACATTCTGCAAAATCTGGACAGTTGAGAGATATGCATGCAGTGTCCCACACTTTGTAGAGATTAACTATATGCAAATGTGCGTACAAAGGTATAACCACATGTTCTTTTAATCTCATAGAATCTAGAATGCATGCACTTAGTTTGCCCCTTGTTTGAAATCCATAGTAAAAAATCAAACAGCTTTATCACAGACAGATAAAGTGCTTATTTATACACCTCCTAACCCCATGTAACCTGTCATACAGGTCCTATAACCCGCTGTCTCAAATGTTCCTATCTATGGAGTTACTGATAGCCCTAGACTCTATTTCTTATTTGTGATTGTCCTTGACTCTGTTTATTTGTGATCAACCTCCCTAATAAGGTAATGACCCCTGCATTTTTCCCTTAGTACCCTGTTCACAAGTGGTTTGTGTTCAGTAAGACTGAAGATTATCCCTAAGGTTCCAAGTTCTTCATATACCTGAAGTCTGAATAATGCCCTAACCCATCCTTTGTGCAGTGGCTGGTACATCTTATAGCACTGTAACCTCTCCAGTTTATCTTATCCTATTTGTCCTTCATGATTTCAGTCTCTCCATTGTATTATGTCGTTAGCTCACTAGTTACATATTTTCAGTAATAGGACTGAGCAGTGACTAAATAACAATTAGAGCTTCCTCATCTCAACTCCTTTCTTATTTTGCATTTACATGCTTTTTCACCAGCATACTGGTTTGCTTACTTTCCCCATCCACTTCCCCTTCTTACCACTATGGGCCTGGTGGCCAAATTTTCCACCTCTCTTAAGGAATTAGTGTCTCTTTTAGTGTACACAAGGACAAGATAGATGGTAGAGTACCTTTAAGGGACTGGGGTAGTACTCTGGCCGAGTTGGCCTCCTCCATACAACACCAAAAGGCAAAAAGCATACACCTCCAAGTGTTCCTCATTTTAAGGATGGTGCTGAACGGCTGAGAATGAACATTACCATCATGTTACTTGATATTGCTAATCACCTAGATTTTGCCAAAAGTCACCTCACTTTTCCCAGTCCCCCAGATATGAGTCCAAGACAGTGGCACCTCATCCTGTCTCCACCCAATGGCTTCTCCAGCACCCCAAACTGGGTCACTGATACCAGATTCCTTTATAAACATTGCTTGGCAGTGTTACATATATCCGTTTAACCCTCAGCATTGATATCAGCATAGCATGTTGTTATGTTCCTAGGAAGTCATGCTAGTTATTTGTGAAAAGGCAAGACATTGTCTCTGCTTAGCTAGAGAAATAGTTGCAGTTTTCTGCAACACAGTCCAGTCTTTTTGATTTTCATATTCACTGTTGCATAAAACCATGAAAGATTATTTATCACAAATAACTGTGATTTCCAGTTCATTTTTTCTCACATTTGATTACTGGTACCACTGTGTGACTGCTTTCCATCCTGAACTTTAAATCCAGTGTGCACAAAATTAATTGGTTTTGCTCTCATCCAAATGTGTCATAATTGTAACCACCTTACAGAGCTGTTAAGATCGCTGACTGTGACCTGCATCTGCCCTGAGTAACATTAAGATGACATGCTGATGAACAAAGAGTAGGGAGAATTTCTCATTTATGCTATATGTGGTGCCACTAATGGATACAGTTATGATGTAGAAAGAAGAGAGGCATGGAAGATGTTCCAGGAGATAACAGAATTATGGGTTTCATCTGTCAGTAAGTTCCTTAACTCATATTGTAACATTCTAAATTATCCCAAGACATTATTTGTTTCTGCTCCTCCTCCTTTTCCTAAACAAGAATGATTTGCATAGTATTAAGACTACAAACAGTATGAAATAAAGTTACACAGTTACTACAATCAAAGATATATTTACTGAACCGGAATCAATGTTTAAGTAACAAAGAATCTGCCTGGCACAGAAACTGGTACAGGGTACAGCTGTCCTATAGTTGAAGGAGGAAATTGTTGTCTTTGGTTTGATGTTAGTCAGCATCATTATTGTAAATCTGTAAGTATACATCAGAAGATTAAAGCTAAGAAAAATGAACAAGCCTGTAGTGATAGTTTTGATTCCTTTAATTTTCACTTGCAAAAAATGTGACTTAGAACATTTGTTTTTTTCTTTTAAAACCAGGCAATATTCCCAAGTCACTCCTAATTATAGGACTTTCCTATGTAACATATTAACTAAATAGATAGAGAGATTATAGATAGATAGATTACTGATTACTGACAGATTAATGCCAACAGACAGACAAAAAGGCTTTGGAACATTACACAGATGAAAGGCAGCATAAGCCCTGGGTAGCTCCATGGCTAGTCATATCAAAGCTGACTAGTATAAAATAAAGTTTGCATTAAACCAGTAATTTGCCATAGAGGTTAGGGTTATGAACCACAAACCCTATGGTACAGGGTTTGATTCCCTCATCCCTTGTTGCCTACTGTGTGATCCTGCCTGCCACTTAACTAGACATTCCTCCCAGGCTGCCCCTGAAAAGGGGCTGTGTGTCCAGCTGGCATACCTGGTTAACAAACAGAATTATTACTATGAAAGTTATAATCTATGAGGCAATCTGTTCAGCCAGAATATTCATGTCAGAAAAATGTCTACATAACGACACTCTTCATCATTAAAGGGATGATCTATATTTATTCAGGAGAAGGAAATGCCTTGAAATGAGATTAAACATAGCTTGTGGAGCTAACTGCTTTCCCCTTTTCTGAATAAGGTTACTATACTTACCTTGATAAATTCTTTATTTGTCTGATGATGGTGCCCCGTTAGGGTAACCTACTAAAGATGTTAAGATTAAGAATAGACATGTAGGTACTTATATGATTATGTATTCTGTTTTTTTAATTGAAAGAAATTGCCCCTTAATGCATTTTGCTATTTTCAGGAGATACCTGAGGTGGTACTGATGCAAACAAGGGAAGCTTGGCTAGAACATTGGAGAAATCCCCTTATTTTTTTGATGAGTCATATGATCTTTATTATTCTCTTAATTTGCCATCAACTTAGAAAACAAGACCTCATTTTAATATTGCATCACAAGGGCAGTGTATCAGGCTTGCAGCAGTCCCGCGTATTCCACTGCATTGTTAAAATATCACAACACAATCAAAGCACCTGATGTGGGGATAGAACCCAAAGCTTTCTGATATTCCTAATATCAAAAATGAGTATTCCACCTGCTGAACTACTGATATTGACAGTTAAGAATTGCCTTCAATGCTACAGAATACTTATTTTATTTGTGTTAACAGGTGCTATATTAAACAGTATAACTCTGTCTTTTAAGTTACATTAAAAAAGTTTCCTGGGACAGCCATGACATTTTCTATTAAGTAAGTGGCCACCATGTTCCAGTTGCATTAGTAATCAGATGTGATGAATCTGATAGATGTGTTTCTTCCTTCAGTGATGTTTGCTTGAAACTCTGTTTTTTTCAGCCAGTGGCCCAATTGCTGACATCCTGCAACAAGCTCTGCTACCCGTGGTCGACTATGCAACATGCACCAAGAATGACTGGTGGGGCTCCAATGTCAGAGACACCATGATCTGTGCTGGAGGTGATGGTGTGGTCTCAGGCTGCAATGTAAGTTTTGAATACATGTCTCTTCATTCTTCAGTCAACTGTTGTAAAGGATTCATTTTACTAATTCATTAACATTCTTTGACAGGGCGATTCTGGTGGCCCACTTAATGCTCAAGGATCAGGAGATGCTTGGGAAGTACATGGGATTGTAAGCTTTGGATCAAGCATGGGCTGCAACTATATCAGGAAACCAACTGTATTCACTCGTGTCTCAGCCTACATAGACTGGATCAATGAGGTAGGTGTTACAACCATCTATAGCATAATCTGTTGGACACAGTGGATGTTCATGGAACTTTGTATGTTCTAGAAAGAGAAAGACGAATACACTAAAGTTTTATATTAAAAAGTCTATGTTACACTTTTATCCATCTGTATCTAAGTCAACAGAGTAATAATAACTCAAAAATACCTGTATCTTATGATTAGTACAACATTCTAAGCAAGCAGAATTACTGATGCTCGATTCATTTTCTTACTCTCAGTACAAAGGACATGCCTGAAGGGCATGTTAAATAATATTAATGTTCAAGAGTCACAAATGTCAGTCAGAGGAACAGAATAGCTCAAAGGGTTTGCTAGTAGCTGTAGGCCCTGCAGAGGATATAGGTGCAGAGAACAACCACTGGAAATATAGCGTTATGTAAAACAAAAAAGGACAAAAAGCAAGCTGATTAGGAACACTGATGAGGAAAATCATCAGAGAAAAAGAAAAGTTAACTTATACTGCAACAAGGGAGAACACACTGAGCACTCGCAAAGCATGACAAAACAGACTGAATTGGAATTTCTGATTTATCATTTAGAGTCCGTTTATGAGTTGATAATGTGGTTGTTTAACTGTATGGAGGACCATTTTTCATCAGGTCTGGGAAGATAAGCCTTAGAAATAGTACAGTTTCAGTACTACTTATTATAATGTAATTAATAATGTTTTCAATGGGTGCAGTGAGGTAATACTGAAGTGGGGTTTTTTGTTTGTTTGCTTTTTTGCATTTTAAGGTTTTTAACAATGCAGACCTCATTATATTATTACATTTTCATAACCACAATTAAAAATATCATGAAAAAGTTAGTGCAATAATGCAGGCAGTTGTAGTAATAGATGAGTTAGGTAAAATGTGATAACAGTTAGTTATAACACCTTGTTCTACTAAATCTGCAGCAATTACTGTATGAGTTTCCACATTAAGTCCAGGGCTAAAGATAAAGAAGGAAAATAAAATAAAATTCTAAGTTAGTAAGGACAGAGAGCATGGGAAAAAGATGTGAATAATGTAATAAAATACGTAATTCAATAAAGTATTATTTACAGATTGTTTTGTACATATTACAAGAATATTTAGCACAGAATACAAATTAAAATATATGAGGAATGTTAATATAAGTACAGGAGTGCATATCACCACAGGAAAATGCATAAGGAAAGCAGTGATTCATAACATGCATTCAAACAAAAAGTGAAAATGCTATAGTCAGAAACATGCCATTGTGCACTTCAGGTGTGAAACACTGGACTGATGTCACTGGCAGTTTTGTACTTCACCTTCCCTTCTGCTTTTAACGGAGAATGGTAAATATCAGCAAATGTTCATCTGTTAGAGGGCATAAAATATGCACTACAGTGAGTCATGTAGCTCAGAAAGGGAATAAAATGGGGTAAAGATAAGCAGGTCAAGTCAGATAACTAAGAGTTCATTGACTTACCAGCTGAAACAATAAACCAAGAAGGAGCTGTACATGTTTTATCCTTAGACTTTAGCAAGACATTTCTCTAAGTCCTTGCACAAGTAATAAATGGACCAATAACCTGTTGCTGGGTCACAGTGGTGACTTGGATAACAGGCTAACAATCAGTGGAGACACTACCTGACATAATACACAGAGAACAGAAATAAAGAGTGGATTTAGTACCAGGGTACTATAGGTTTCAGTAACTGGAACTAGTCCTCCTTAACTTCTTTATATTTCACAATGTAGATAAGGTGGAAAACCACACAGAAATATTCCAAACGTCAATAAGCAGAGTGGGACAAAAAGGATAAAGAAGTTCTTCTGAAAGAACAGTCAGCTATACAAAACTAGATTTAATACAGCCAAATCTGTAGCAATATAACTAGATAAAAAATACCCAAGCAAAGAGCTATGGTGGATCAAGAAGGTAGAAACATAGAATCTACTTCGGCTATGTACCATCTGGCCCATCTACTTGACCCATTATTTATCAAGTAAGATTCAAGCTCTACTTCAAGAGCACATCCTTCCATAAGCTCATAATGGCAACTTTATGTCTGTCCTATTTTTTCTTGCATTTGGCCACCATTTATGATCATTTTAATTACTTATTTAAGGTATAATACTTTAGCTTAAGTGTTCATAGCTTAAAAGAACAATAACAGTGACTCATTAAAACCAAATACAAAAATGAAAGAGCAGCAAAAGTTAAATGAAAACTTCATCTTAAAACTCAAAGTGTGCTGTTTTCATTGTAAATTTGTTTTCTGAGCTATTTTAATACACCAGAAGCACTCTAAGAGCTTCTTATACAATTGTAATATATTTTTCACAAAATGGCCATCATGGGCCCTACCATATTAACATGATCTTGTTTTCTTGCTTTTCTTTCTTTTTCCCAGAATCCATTTCAAGTCTCACTTATATGAGTTGTGCAAGACATAAGGAAATGGCATTGTTTTCTCATGTCATTGAAATACAATGGAAGTTGTAATAGTCTCATTTATCTTACATACTTGCTATAGCAGGAGTCTTTCTAATTTTCTTTGAGTGATTCTTATGTACAGTATGTGTCTCTCAGAACCTATGCTACACTGTTTCCAACAATTATACAGCTTTATCCAAAGAAACTAGCTAAACTGCAGGCTTTTTTAATAAAAACTTGTAGTCCTTTAGCTATTGACAGACCATCACCCACACACTTCCTGAGGTATCAAAATTACCATTGCAGTGAATGAACTTCTGGGTCAAGTGTGAGTGACCATGGCTACTAGAAAGGAAGAAACCCAGAAGTAATTATGTTATTCCTTAGTGTCTGCAGGGAGAAGATATGTGTTTTTAATCCAGAATGTTGTGCAATTAAGTATGTGCTTTTAGTTACAAAAGTACAACACTTTTATAATTGCACTCATGTTCCCTTTTTTCTCTTACAAGGCAGCATTGCTCTGTAAATCTACATCAAGAGATGACAAACCTTAGGTTGTGTTATTATGACTTCTTATATTCTGCTTTTTCTTCTACAATAAGCAGTAATGCTGCCTGTACTGTCCATGCAAAGACACCTTCAATTACTGTTCTGCTTCTTTCTAATGCAGCAAAGCAGTGAGACCAACCACGGCAAGAGAGTGAAAGGAACATTATGTGAAATGCACCTCACATAGAAGTTACAGAAGTGAACAACACTCCTGTAGATCACATATAAAGTATCCATTGCATCTCTTTCCATCAGCAGTGAATCAGACGAATTGTTACTGGAAATATACATAATTGCATTGGCTTGAAAAGTGAAAAAAATGAACCACTTAGGTAAAATAATAGAATACACTAGGTAACCACTATTTCACTACATGTAACAGTGAAGTGATACAACTTCATTGTCAACAGGGGATTGTAAATAAAAGAAGGACAGCTGGACCTGCTTTTAGTTGCAAAAAGAAGAAAAAATAAGTTAACAAAAATGTATAAAATTTGTGTTGTGATATCAGGAACTAGCTAGAGATATCTTCTAATTATTTTTAGATAAAATTTAGTTAGCAAAGCACAATGTCCATTAGGCTGTGGTCAATGAGAAATCACAGATCCTGGTGTATTCTGCTAAACGTATTTAGTGATCAATACCAAATACCAGTAAAGGATAGACATATGGAATAAATGGGGATAAAACAGAAGAGAGCGCTGCTGAGAAGTGACAATTAGTTTTGTGCTGTTTGTGGTGTTCTAACAATTAAATCATACAAGCAGGTTCTCTTACCTAGGTTAAATACTGCAGTAAGCAGACTGATGTTTTGTTTTTGTTTTATTTTTTATCACTCTTTTGAAAAAAATCTCTTATCATATGAAACTGATATATATTTCTTCTGTTTCAGAAAATTGCCAGCAACTAAGAAGATGAAGAAACATGTTTGTCTTTGTTAACAGAAACTATATCCTGCAAAGATAATAATAATAAAGCATATGCAGTGATCATCAATTTTGCATTCACTGTTTTCCGTGAGACATCTCATTGGATGCTAATTGCATGAAAATCTAAAATAAACCAACAATGGTGAAAAAGTAAAAATAAAAACTTCATATAGATATTGCATTATATGTTGATAATATCAAAAGTCTGTGAAGTTCATTCCTTCATTCAAACCTGAATTTCACACTTACAGTACTATTCCTCGCCTTCAAGGAAGCACATTTGTCACTTTCACCTCAGATCTTCAGGTAAGAAAATATGCCACATAGCAAACAACAAATATAAGCAGCAACTAGTCTGGACTATTAAACAATATTATACAGGTTGAAATAAAGATGAATGAATGGTTATCACTATTCACTGTTTCCAAAATAGTAAAACAGATTTGTGATGAGAAAAAAACTAACTTCATATTTTCTTTGATTGGGTAGTGAGAATAAGGCTGAATTATTACTTTTATTGTGTTCATCAGAACCTTAATAAGACTTTCAGCTTTATGCTTCACATATGCTTGCAACATGAAGTTGTAGACCTGAACATGGCTAAGATCACAAAAGCTGAGTTGGAACCTTCACAAAGGAGAGCCAAAAAAGGAACCAGTCAGCCTAGGCAAACAGCAAAACAGAGAGACCTAGACTGAGGCATAACCATCACATATTTTGTGTTGTCATTTTTTAACACAGGAGTCAGCTAAATTGATGCAGAATCTTGGTCAAAGTACTGATAATTTGAAAAAAATCTCAGAATGCTAGACATGAAAAAAGATCAGTATAATAATACCTCCATCTCTCCAGTGCTACAGAGTGATAAAGCCTTGACTACAGTGACCCAGGTTTGATTACTGACTCTGGTGCTTGACATGGGAGTATGGACATGCCCACCCGGGGGGGGGGGGTAATGGCTCTGGCTGCTTACACCCACAGCTCCAGCAAGACAACCCTAATGCTGGAAAGGTGAGGTGAGTCTTGAGTGGGACAGTGACCTGGGGTGGAGCTTCAACAGGCTATCTTAGCCAGTGATGGTAGCTCTAACCTGTGTACATCCTCAGTGTAGTTACTAATGGCTATCCAAATCAATCATTTCAATGACATAAAGTATATGTTTTTAACAGAGCAAGAAGAATGCCAGATGGCTCCACTGCAGTATATCAATTAGACTGTGTAAAAAATAACTCAATCTCTCCAGTAAACTTAAGGACAATTACAGAATATTACCGTAAGTCCATTATTATTAAAATATGTTAGCTATCACTTATAGATTCAGACTGAATCTGCAAATTGTCTAGTAAACAATTATAAAGGTGAAGGGCAATCATGGCCACTTCACCACAGCTAATATTATCTAACAATGGGTGCAGGACTTCTTTGCGGAACACAGGTAACACACACACACAAGGAAACTGGGAGATAGTAAAGAAAATGTGAGGTATGGGTGAAGAAGAGGGACACACGAGGTATGCTGGAATAGGAAAATCAGAGGGGAAAGTCAGAGGGCATGGACAATGTTTATTTATTTATTTATTGGTGGAAATCAGACCCATTTTGTTTTGAGACTAGAAGGGAAGGTAAAGATAGGGAAGGAGAAGGCCATCACAGCAGGTATACCCATAGAACAAATATCACAACACATGTCAGACAAAGGTTGAAAAAAAAACAGGTTGGACAGGTATGTTACACAGATGGCACACTGTACAATGTGGGCAATGGAAACTTGTCAAACAGGATAGGGATGCATACCAGCAATGTTGAAATTCAGAAAACATATTTACCTATGCAATATCACTTTATGACATGTTGCAAACTGTGTGGCAGTCATACCTGGATATGTAAGACAAACAGTAGATGTGTGTTGCAGGGTAATAAATAAGGATTATAGTACACATTGGATAAATAAACACATATCCAAATCATCTGTCAGCAGTGCAAGTATAAACAAAGCAACATCACAGATCAGCAAATGCAAATCTATGAATGCTAGATAACTCCAGCACAGGACAGAACTGAACCTCCAACCATGCATGTGAAAGGCAGACATCCAAACACAATGCCAAACAGCAATAATGCAGCAAAATGTTTGCTAAATACACAAGCAGTTGTACACAACCCAAACAAATGTGCAATGGAATGAATATATTTGGCACACATATGCCATGTCAAAGGCAACACTCAAGTGTAGGGATACATGTATTACTGTAAGTGACCTAAATGGAATGTATATAAAAGCAAAGTCAATACACAAACACACACCAATGACATGTAAGAATATTTGCTCATATCTAACATTACAGCTTCAAAATATCATGTTGTGCACATGAATTTCAACAATGTACACTGGCTAACACACAAGTATAATTTCAACAAGGATGTATTGCAAGCAGTATTCAGCTACTTGTGTGCAGATGTCCTGCATCTGTAAAATGGCTATACATTTGGCACATGCTGACCATGTCAACAATGTAATACACGACAATGAGCAATAACTGCAACAAAGGTAAACATATCAGCAAAATATATTATGCAAGGTTTATCTTTGAATGCCCGAATGGTATTTATGCGATCGGCTGTTTTCGTGAACCATAATGCTGAAACACAGACAACTTTGAAGGATCAAATGTCAAAAATGGTTTGCTGGAAAACCATTTCCAACATCCGATCCATGTGTTTGAATGGCAAAAAAGCATTTGCTTATTTGCCATTAAAACTCATGGTGAATCAGCATTGTGGTTCTTTGCAGCCATACTTCTGACTTTTTGCACGTCGCACATAAAGCTTTCAACAATATAAAGGTAAACCATTATGTAAATATGAATGTGGAAGTAAGGTGGACAGCCTGGGACCACATCAAGGAAGACAGTGATAAAGCAGAGCAACAAGGTAAAATTACACATTGCAAATGCATGCGTATAGCACACATAGTGCTATCAAAGCCAACCCAAAATAAATTTAAGCAAATGTATGTCACATAGGCAGACTGCATTGCTGATGTCCACCACAATGGGGATGTATAAATCACACATACACAGTAATGTGCAATCATGTAAAATCAACAGGCATAGGTAAGTAAGCTGTTCATTACTGAGCAAAGGACACTCCTATGAGCATCATCGCAGCACATCAGCAATAAGTCAGTGAATGCTCACATGTCAAAGGTACAATGGTGTTTCAGCTTGGATTGGACTATGTGCAGAGACGTGTGCATACATTAATGTTAAGTTGGCAATCGATGCAGTCAGAAAAGGAGTACTGCCCATAGGTATGACATACCTGTATATGACCCCACATGGCATCAGCATTGCCACACATCATGCCAGTGGGACAGCATAACTGTCATCTGAAACACATGGGAAATGACATGTCCTTCTGTTGCACATACATGATAGGGCAATACACAAATATTAACCATATCACAGTGGTACAGCTGGACTATGGACAATACCTGTTGTTTGTCAATTTCCCTCAGTAAAACACGTTTATAAGGGAATTGTTGCAGGTTAACTGCCACAATGCATGGAAAGCGGAATGTGGGAGGAAAGTGTAATGTGTTAATATGTGTCATGCACACACAGAAACATAATTAAATGTCACATGACAATATCGGCATGGCATGCTTGCACATGTAACACATAAGCATGGCAGCTACATTGTATGCATGCAAAAGAGTGCATATACAGGCCAGTGAATTATACGCCAATCAGCATGTTGGTAATGTAACACAATTGGAACACACAGACAGTACTTATGGACATGAGGTAACCAGCCTTATTGGGATGAAGCCCACAAATGTTCTGCTTGGCTAGCTCCTTAAATAAGTAGCACATAGCCTGTGCCACATACTGCAAAAATTTCCCCATAATGTCCCTCATCTGTGTTTGAAACACATCAATCACAATCTCCCAGACGTCCTCGCTGTAATCATCTCTCTGTTGCTCTTAATGTAGTCATGATCACTCATGCAGGTGCAGGTCCAGCTTCTTTATCATTGTTGTCATCATCTGAGGACTCCAGCAATGGCCAGGCATGTGCTCATTGTCTATATCTGAATGGCGATTTGCCATGAGTCCCATGCTCAGTCAAGATGAATCGCAACACAGGAAAGAAATTACATATGCATACCCGATACTATTTGTCTGCACAACTCACCTACTGTGATACAATGAACAGTCAGAAAACAGTCCTCATGAAATGTTAAAATATGTTATTACCATAGTCCAGTGTACCACCATATGCTACGTATGTCAGTTGTCAAAACTGTAACAGTGTAAAGCAAATGTCTATTATGCTGCACATTACCATGAAGATCATAGGTGACCTTAGCATGAAACTGATTTGCATATCTGAAATCTAATATACATTAGTTAACATCTCATCCACGTGAGTTCTACAAATACAAACACGAGACTGAAGATATAGTAGCATACATTGAAGTTCATACCTAAAAAACAGTTCAACTTGAAATGTTGCAAACATTTGTAATTATTACAATTATAATCAATACAATTGCTGTTAGTGAATGGCTCCTAATGCACACAACACCTTCCTTATGTCACTTCATCTATAGTTATGGACATGTCCAATAACAGCACATGTCAAGAAGAGTGTAGCCATCATCAATGTGAGCAGTTCAATCACGGTCATACAATGGAATGCATAACATAGCTTACCAGTGGAAATCATGGCATCACCTGAACATTTTCCTATTGGCCAGCATGAAGCATGACAAGCATTCGCAAAGCAAGCACATGTAGCATATTTTGACATTTTAATGGAATAAAAAAAAAAAAAAAAAACACTGCCACAGATCCCAAAGAATTAATTAAATCTAGTGACAATGTAGCAGTTAACATTTCAGGCAAGCATTCCTGGAACTGCACAATAAAGCCAAAAAGCAAATAAAATTAGACAAATCCCTCTACTATAAATCCACCCTAAACTCTACCAGCCACAACCCTAAGCAATTCTGGTCCACTATTAACACTATCCTCCACCCAGGGAAAGTTGATACCCCCCAGCCGTCCATTCCCCCCCTCCTCAAGCAGTATTGCTGAATCCTTCAACAAACACTTCACAGAAACTAGAACATCTCTAAACAAACACTTCCCTACAACAGCCCCCAACTCCTAACCCTAAACCCCCCACTCCTTTTTTCTTCTTCTCCTCAGAACCTACCTACAACATAAAAAGACTATTGTCAAAACTTAAACCCACCAAACTCGCAGCTGACAACCTCCCCTCTGAATACTTGAAAATTGCAGCTGATACACTAGCCTATCCAATTTCAATTCTAATCTAATCTCATAGCATACAACGGCCCAAAATTCTGCTCTATGCATACCACCCAAATGCAAGGCCACCCACATTCACATGACTGCCCTGCAAATTGTATTCAACAATAGGCTCGCCTCAAACACCAGACCCCCAGGTGCCTTTATCAAAGAGGGAACAGGATATCAATACTCACCACACCAAACAGACTCTAGTACAAACAAACCCTAAAACACCAAACTCAAAGCGTGGAACACTCCTCCAACCTTCAACACAACCATAAACCAACATACCATTATACAAGATAATGCCTGAACACAACTCAATAAAACATCACACAGAAGAAAGACATCACTGGAAATCCCACCATCTTGCGCTCAGGAAGGGAACACCAGATCCCACCCCCAGAAAAGCACCTTTGAGATTCCATCTCATCACACCCCATGGAAAACCTCAGACCACAACTACTCAACTACTAAAAGCATCCTTTCAGACTAAAATCTACGGAAAACAGTACTCAAGCATGACCCAAAAAAAACCGACAGTAAAACCAAAAACAACTTACAACTGCATTCTAAAGGCACTCGTGCACAAAACAGGACCCAAGCACCACTCCAGGGCAAAAGCCCACTTCGCCAGACCACAGTACTCAGCAACTGAATGGCCCCAAAAAAAACTCTACCAACAAAGGAGGAAGCTACTACAAGATAGAGCAAAATCCTTAAAAATAAACACACCCTACTACAAGATCGATAAAAAACTATTACCAGAGAAGGTAGCTCAAAATCTCAAAGTAAAAGCAAATAAGAATAGTAAAAAATCCAAAGAAAGAAAAGACAGTAAAAACAGCTATATCTCAAAAAATGGGAGAAAACAAAAGATGAGACAAATTACTGATCTTCAAAAATGTGGTCAACATACCTCCCTACACACATGATGCAAGAAACCTGATTCAGGCCACCAACACAACTCTCTCCCCTCTCCCCGAGATAGAGATAACAAACACAGCCCCCAAGCCCCAATAAACTCCATCTGGTTCAGCCAACTGCATCCCCAAACCCAAGCAAAAACACAGCATCCATGGGACCTGATGGTGTCCAATCATAGCGACACACTAAGATGCAGCTGGTGGGAAGCTCCACAAACTCTTAATAACTCCACTCAGTAGGACCGAGACTGCAACTGTGGTCCTATAATTCTCACAAGTATACGCGTGCCTCCACCACCCACGGAATGGTACCCCCTCATGCTTGACCCACCTCACCTCTTAAACCATGGAGATGCCCAGATGATGGACCCAATAACAGAGACATAGAATTTGCAGACTTTTGGACCAGAGGATCCAAATTTTATCAAATTTGACCTCATAAGACCAAACCTGGTAAACTTTTTCAAACAGTCATCATTTTTTCACCAAAGGAAAGGCAGAAGATACAGCTCCCACTTTGCAGCATTTCAGCCTTTGATATCGAAGGCCACAAGGCTGAAATACACCTCATGGATCAGCTGTCAGGCTTGAAATACATTGTTAGACCATACAGCCACCATGCGCTTGCAAACACAGAACCCACAGGGTTGACAGAGGGTCTGGCGCTGTCGCCAGACAGACCAAGCATGTCACCACCCAGCTCAGTCCCAGTCACCAAGGACTACTGCAGTGGTCTTGTTTTGCATCCACTTAAACACAAACACAGAGGTGATGAGCGACAAAAGAGCAAGGTGTACCGACAACTGCAATAAAGAGCATCTAACATAAACTGACTTCAAAAAGGTCAAGAAAAATCTCACAAAAAGATAACTGGTGCTTCAGAACCATGTGGCGCCCCGCTAATGCCAAAAAGTACCAATCAAAAAAATCATGAGAAAAACAAAAAAACCAAATGCTAATCAGAAAACAAAGAAGAACAAGTTACAAGGGGGCTGGGTCATTAGGTTGGGGGAAGGGACTCAGGTAAGTAGTAGTCTGTCAAAGTAGTTGTGTGTACCTTACCATGTGCCCACCTTCATCTGAAAGGAACACCATCTACAGATCGAGAGTCAGGATACTCAATAGTTCATCATACTCATAACCTCATCACTCATCAGACCAATGATTGAATGTCATGCCAATGACGGACACAGATATCTGACCGGCCACAAAGGACCCGACGAGGCCAAAAAAGGCCACAAAGGATAAAGGGTCTCAAACATCTGTTGCGGCCTAAAGAACTGATGAACTGAGAAAGTCGCCAAGCTTTCATGCTCAGAGGTGACCTGCCATGACCTAGGCCTCCATGTCAAACCCAGATTTGATGAATAATTTTCACCTCAAAAAATCTAGAAAAATCTAGATCCAAGGGCGGGAGACTTAAACCTCGACGGCTATTAATAGTGTGCTGGGGGGGGGCGTGCTGGAGGATCATCACCCAAAGACCTCCTAAAATATGTGGAAAAAAATCCGGTATATGTGAGGCTGAGGCTGTTCAAGAGAAATTCAAACCAATGGATAATGGATGGGAGAGATGTGAATATACCCAGGATTACCACAGAGTCACTGCAACACACAGACAGCAAAATAATGGGTATAGTTCCCCATACTAAAGGGGGGTGGCGTAAGCCACAAAACTATGGGCTAGGCTTGTAAATGCCCTCGGGCAGATAGCCTAGTATGAACCTATGAACCTATAATCAACCATTCCATAACAGAAGGCTATGTTCCCTCAATATAGAAAATATCCCACATCATTCCCCTCCACAAAGGCACCCCCTCCACCGACCTCTCCAATTACTGCCCCATTGCTATCCTCTCCCTTCTCTCCAAGATACTTGAAAAATGTATCAACACCCAGGTCTCCAACTACCTCCTAGCTGCTAATCTCCTCTCCAAAACCCAACATGGTTTCAGGTCATATCATAGCACTACCTCCGCTCTGCTCTCCTTCACCAACACTATACTTCATCACAAAAACAATGGCCTCTTCTCTACTGCCGTATTTCGACATCTCTCAAAGGCCTTTGACATGGTATCTCATGAGCTACTACTCTCTACTCTCCCCAACCTCTCCTTCTCATAATCAGCCTGCAACTGGTTCTACAGCTATCTACATGGACACCAGCAATCTGTAATCTGGGACAATAACCTATCACCTCACCTCCCAGTTACTCTCGTAGTTCCCCAAGGGTCTATCCTTGGCCCTCTGCTATTCTCATGTTTCACTAACAACCTACATACTGCCACTACACAAGCATCTCTTATACAGTACTCAGATGACTCTACTCTCATTTGCTCTGCCCCCACTCTACCAGAGCTACAACAAATCACACAGGAATCATTCTCTTCTGTAGAAAGCCGGCTATCCAATGCTCAGCTCCTATTCAACCCAAGTAAGACAAAACTTCTTCTGTTCCAACTTTCCAAAGCCACCCAAAACAACCCCCACTTCAACATTCTCGGCAAAGACAATACCACCATCTCTCCAGAACACAAATTTACTTGGTGTAGAAACAGATAACAAACTTAGATTTGACACCCACATATCTCTCACAATAAAAAAAGTTCACAAGAAATTTGGTGCATTATATCGAAGCTGCCAATTCCTAACCAAGGCAGCTAGAATCTCCATAGCCAATTCCCAGCTAATCTCCACCCTACTCTATGCATCCCTCATACTTAGCAACCTTAGACGGACAGACCTACACAAGCTGGATGCTTGTTATAACAAAATTGCTAAATTTGCCACTAGGACCTCCTACCACAGCCATCATTGTATCTCCCTTAAAGAACTAAACTGGCTAGAACTCCCACAACTCCTTCACTTTAATCAACTCACCCTCGCTCATAAACTTACTAACCACCTCCATAACATCCCTTCCCTTCAAACCCTTCTCCAACCCTATCACTCCACTAGGCCCCTAAGATCAAGCAACAAAAATCAAGTCACAGCTATCAAACCCAAAACCTCAGCAGGAGAAGCCATATTTTCATGTACCATATCTAAACTTTGGAACAATCTTCCACCCTCTATCAGTACTCTACCTTCCAGCAGCCTTTTCAAGACTGCACTCAAATTCCACTGGCTTTGTCCTTGTTCTATTCCAGACTAACACCTCCACCCTTACCCCCCACCTAGACTCTTAACCCAACTATACTACCGCCACAACTAACCACAGTCAGAATTAGCTAGTTGTCTTTACATACTTTAAAATCTTGTCTGACAACTTTGCTACTAATATTATAAACAACAAGAAACTATCTTAACTTGCAACAATTACTGTATATACTGTTGATAATCAATATCATTATTATATTAAAACCAACAACCTGTAATGTTGTTTACTATTGCTGCAACTTTGTATCTCTATTTATCATGTACATGATGTGGAGCTTTTCTCCCCCAGGCATCCACTGAAAAAGGACCTGCGTCCAGTGGGAATTTCCCGGTAAACAAATATAAATAAATAAATAAATTTCAAGAATTAATTTAACTGACAAAGCTGTTTCTGTTTTGAATTTGGGACTAAAATATGTTCCTGCTGTGCTTCCTAGACTTCATGTACAGAAATGTGAAATATTTAGATTAGTATGGAAACTTCACCTTTATCTTTTTTTTTTTGATGATGGTAATGATAATAGTTTTAAGCATTTAATGGTGGAGAATGAATCTGATGTTTGCTTTTATTCATGTCTCTCTGAAAATGATTATATGTGTAATAATGCATACTGTTTATTAAATAATGACAGTGTTAGCAAAAGTACATTTATACCACCCTTTACTAATTGTAATGTTCATAATTTTCAGCTGCTTTTAATTTTGATGTTCAACAGTTATGTTATCATTTTGCTAGAAGTACTTGCAGTTACAATATGACTAAGAATGAATGGCAAGTTTTGTTAGATTGTAGAAATAGGAAATTGGTAATTAAACCTGCAGAGGTGAAGAGTTGTACACAATATGTAAAAATGTGTTATGAACATCTTGACAATGCAAGTATTTATGAAAAAGTAGTATAAATATATATTTATAATAATGCCATTTGTGAATATCAATTATTGTTACAAAAAGGTAGTAGGTTAGGATAGTTTACTAAAATTATGTAGAAAGGAAGTTTAATGTGGATAATTGCAATCTGGCCACCTTTTATTGTTTTCCTAAAATACATAAAAGTTTGGAAAAGTTGAAAGGTCACCCTATTGTAGCTGCTCATAAGTATTTCTTGCATAATGTAGGTATTTTTTTGCATAGTCATTTGTTCCCTGTGGTACAGAATTTTCTTTCTTATATAAAGGATTCTCAAATTGTTTTGGCTAAGGTTTCCTTTATACCATGGGAGACTGATATATACTGGTTGACCCTTGATGTGGTCAGCTTGTACACTAATATACAACATAGACATGGGGTTGAGTCTTTGAATTATTTTTTGGGTGATTCACCCAAGTCTAATTTTCTTATAGATTTAATTATATCGTGTTTAAATTTTTTTTTTTTACTTTTAATGGTGAGATTTACCATCAGAAACAGGGGACAGTGATGGAGACATATTTTGCCCCATGTATGCAAAAGTAGTGATGGCTAAATTTGAATTGGAATACTTGTATAGGCATGAGCTTTTTAATAAATATGTTGTGAAGTATTTTCATTTTATTGATGATTTAATTTTTTATGTAGAGAGGGTATACATTTGATTGATCAATTTGTGGAAGATTTACAGAATAATAGCTTTTTATTGCATTTTGAGAGACAACAAATGGGATTTTAAGTTATTTTTTTAGATCTAGTTTTGACTGGTAAGGCTAGTAGTAAAAAAATTATTTATAGGAAATCTACATGGAGCAATATAATTTTACGTGGCTCAAGCTACCACCCTATACATTTAATGGAGGAATTACCACATATTGAGTTTCTCGGATTAAGCAGATTATACAGTCAGACTGTTGATTTTGTAAAGGAAGTTAATGATACTTACAAAATGTTTATTAGGAGAGGGTATAATACAAATCGAGTAGAGAAGGCTTTATGTAAAGTTTGGGCTGAAAGACGACAGGATGTTAATGAAGTTAGGGATGATATATCATATAAGGCTGCTAAGAATAGCTTAAGTAACCATACATTTTTGACTATGAATTATGGTAATAATGATATTAATAAAAATGAGGGGATGCGGCCAGTGAGAAATTTTTATTTTGTTAGCATATATAATGTATTGAGCTTGCAAATAGTGGACATTTTACAGCATTATTGGCCTATGTTGCTCTCAGATAGACAATTAGGTAATAAAATTAATAAATTTCCACTTATTTCTTACAAGAAACGTAGAAGTATAGTTCATTTTGTAGTATATAATACATTTATTTTTCCTTTGTCTAGTACAGAACCTTGTACAAAGATTTGTGTTGGGAAATGTCCCATTTGCCATTTTGTGGTTATTTTTCTAAAATTTATAATATTAATTTTTATCCAGTACATAGATTTGATTGTAATACAGAGGGAATCATTTATGTAAGTTGTTTTATATTGGGGAAGGTCAATGTGCCCTTAGGGTCTGCTTTCAGAAACATGTTAGGGATGTTAAAAATATGTGTACAGAAAGTCCACTAGCTGTACATTTTAAAGATTTTCATGCAGGGGATGGTTCATTATTAGGATGGTCCATTTTGGAACAGGTTAGTATACAAGTTGAAGAGAAGACTAATTTGAAACATAAACTGTTGTATAAAGAAACTATTTATATCCTGAAATATAATACTTTGGACCCTATGGGGTTAAACAGGGACCTTGATTGGAAGTATGTGATTAATTGATTAATTGGTGTATTGTTATGTTAATTGTTTTATTGAACTGTGTGTGTGTGTGTGTGTGTGTATATATATATATATATATATATATATATATATATATATATGTTTATTTGCTGTGTTTTGAGTGCATACTCCTTTGAAGGCTTTTTAGCCGTGGCACCAGTGTTTTTATTGTATTATTAAAGTGTTTTCTTTGGGATCTGTGACAGTGTTTTTTTTTTTTTGTTTTTTTATTTCCTTTTGTGGTTTACTATTTTAATGGAATAATGCCTGATACTGCCTCATTCCACATTAACATAATTGAAATTTTACAAAATAAAAGCTTCTAAAAGTTAACATTATTCCTGGGGACCTGCACTGTTTAATAATGTGGTCTTCCTCAAACTGTGCAGCTGAGTGTCTGACCCCATGTCATTACTGCCATTCTTTTTCCCTTGCATGTGTTCCCTGAGCAGTTACATGTGTGTGAATATAAAGTATAATCTCTACATTTAATGAGTCACAAGAACAGCCACCAAGTGACATTGTTAAAATGAAGACAAAGTGAGATGACAGTCTTGTGAAGTCTATAGAAGCCATATGATAAACATCTGAGCAAAGCAGCATGGCAACTGGCTGACACCACATCAATATAATGAATACAACACTAACAAATAGTTATAATGTTCAGTCAAAAACACAGTCACAGCCTGTGACATATGAAGATCAGGTATATGTTGTGCAAACTGTATTGTATGTCTACAACTGTATGCATGACTGCCTACAACTATTAGAAATCAGTAGCCTGCAAAATGCAAACATCCTGGTGATACTTGTCGATTATGAAATGTTGCAAAGAAATGCCTACCTGCAAAAGTATCCACAAACACAGGATGCAAGTATGTTGCAACAAAAACACCTAAGGTGTAGTAGGCAGATTCAGTATCAATGTTGAAATGAAGGACATGCCACACAGTCTGCAAACAACAGTGTGAGCGCTCACACCTGAGACATATTCAGTCTGTGAATAGGCAGGCTATGCACAATAGATCGGTCACTGGGAAACACATCCATACATACAAGTTTGCCAACACATGCATTATAAGCAGCAGTCAAAGCACTACAGACTTGTATGTAAAACACCCACCTCAAAATATGTGTAACAGATGCATAAACCCAACCGTCATTTAGGTTGTGGCCTACATTTCAAAAACTATCTTCAGGAAACATGGCTTGCTGCTAAATTATATTTCAACATATTTGTGCTTCATAGTGTGATTGTTGTACTTACCTTACTGATGTATGATATGCATTCTGACGTTCTAAGCAATAGACATGGTAATGTAAAAAAATACAGGCCTGTAACAGGGATCAGATGCATTTTATTTAACAAAACAGAAAAATTAAACATAGGTCTCTCACTCCACAGCTCTTCAAGCCTTTGCATATCCTCAATGCGCAGGGCACAATTTCAGGTCCTGTCCTCATTGCCTGAAAAAATAAAACAGCAACTATGAGTGATGTCATCCTCAAATAACAGGGATATAAAATGCTCAGATCAGGTTCGAAAAAATTTACTTTTGAAGAACATTCGAGAATCACCATATACATTTTGCAATGTCATGCATACAGGCTTTTATATCTTTGAACACAGCTGAACACAGACTGGAGGACATGACATTCAGACCTGGAACTCTAACTAATGTTCATCCACACTCTAACCCTGACACTTGCCTACCTAGCTAATCCTTCTTGCCTGAGAGCATGTGTTGTGAATGCAGTAAGTAGACTTGGGGTTATGAATGTGCAGGGATGGGCTACTGATATGGATCTTGGCTTAGAATTTAAGAAAAAAGGCACACATGGTGGGCATGTAGGTAAATCATTTGCAAGAATGAATTCATGGCAGCACTGTGGTCACAGCCAGTAACAGCAATGGAAAACCTACATCCCTTAGACAGTGGGACACTGTCATGTATCACATAGCTTCTGTTAACAGAGGCATCAGAGACACAGTAAGGTATGTGGGAGGACTACATTTATAGATATTACTTAGCAAATTGCATATCATAAATCAAATCCAATCATTACTGTATACCCCAATCTGGATTTCAACTGTAAGTCTGACCATCTGACTCTCTCAAAAGCTAAGATGTGGTTGTTGAAGTGAATATAAGGATGAATGACAAAAGAACACTTGATAGCACAGTGACAAAGGGGCATACTGCCAGCCCAACTATCTGGAATTTTGTAAATAATTATATGTCATTTGTGAATATAAGCATGATTCACATAAGATGCTTGTGTTACAAATGTATTAGAACTGCATGTCATATAAGAAGGTTTGTACAGACATGTGTTGAATAGGTATTTTGCAAAATGCTTGTGTTTAAAATGGATCCACAGTGTGCCCTACTGGAAGAGCACAGAAATGCACATGCACTATTGTAACTGTTTAAATGTATATATTTTAACAGTGGAAACTGGAATACAGGAGGTTAACTTCAGAAAAATAGCTAAAATTAGATTACTTTATGGCAGCTACAGACACAATGTCTGTGCTGAGAAGCTTTCTGTATTGTCTTGGAAGTGTTTTATTGTTTTATGACTTCCAGCATATGCCAAAGATCTGAGGTCTATGTATTTTCACGAGTAGACACTAAATAGTGCTAGCTTCCAGCAGTGGGGGTTTCACCTGGGATAGAGTCAGATGGCAAGAAATTATGTCATTCTGCAAGCTATTCCAACAGTAATATTTGAGATATTAATTTAAGAAGTCTCTTAAAGAGACTCAGCATTCTGTATTCTGTCTTGGACATGACAACTAGCAGATCCATTCACCACATCTGCCTTGCTCTTAAGTTAACTACGGTATACTAATTCTCTTAGATTCAGTCAGGAATATAGTGAAGCATAGTTTAGATTTTTTTTATTTATCTGAGACTGTCGTGCAATGTTGTTTTAAATATTTCCTGTAATTTTGAATTCTGATGTAACTGTGAATATATACTATTTCCTTATTCTTTTATTAATTATTATTAAATATACTTAAACCTTTCATTGTGGCTGATCTTTGAAAGACATATTTAAGTTTTAGAGTGCTTTCATATTTATTTGGTGACACTGTGGCCTAATCCTAATAGCCTTGGTCTTGGTCAAATTACCATTTGTTTTAACATTAATATTACACAATAAGACTGGGCACCCTTTGTTAAGGGCCTTAGAGTAGCTTATAAGAGTTGGCTGGTGGCAGTGATAAATACATTATAGTCTGGGCAAAAGGGGGCATAGCTAGTAAACCTGTGCCAGCCTTTCCCAGCCATGTGTGTGTGTGTGTGTGTGTGTGTGTAAATCAAACCTCAAAGTGATTGTGTGTCAGGAACATAAATAACTGGTTGGACAGAGAGAGTGATGAAGGTCTTGGCTTGGCCACTCCGCTGAAATCTCAACTCTCTAGCTTTGCTAGTGGGGAGTCTTATTGGGGATCTGGAGAAAGAGGGAGAATCCAGCCCTGGACTGACTGTGGCCCTGTGTGCTCCTAAGGGAAATTATACTTGATGTAGAGAGCTGCATATGGAAATAGTGTGTGCTGTCATCCTCACAGTGTACATCCCCCACTGTTGCCAGTGGTGAGGATTGAGACTCCTTGATTACCAGTCCAGTGGTGGGGTATCACATTTATTGGTGGCAGTGGTGGGATCACCACATCCCATATTGGGATTCAGTAGTGTGGATATTGAACTCCTGTAGCCTGTAAACAGTGGTCACTAAAGAAGGTGTTTGTACTCTCAAGCAGCCACAGGGTGAATATTCAGATTTCATATCACAATAGTTTTATTTATTTTTTGTTAGCTTAGTTAGTCAGGGAGAGCAGGCAAGGATGGCAGCAGAGGAGTATGGCAAGCTGACAAGAAGGCAGTTGGCTGAGATGTGCCAAGCCAAAGGACTGGTGCATGCCAGCTTGGGTAAAGCAGAAATGATTGCAGCTTTAAACACAACTGCATCACAATCCAGCAACCAGGAGGACAATCAGACTGGCCGTGAGGATGTACAACTCTCAGAAAATGGACAGTCCAACTTTGCCTCAGAGGACTTAAAAATACATCTAGAGTTAAAGAGACTTGAACTGGAGGCCAAATGGTTAGAACTAGAATCAGCAGAGAGACTGCAGCCTTTAGAGGCTGTAGAAAAGGAGAAACAGTATTAGAATCAGCAGAGAGACTGAGATGTCAAGAAGATGAAGAAAATAAGAGGCAGAGGCAACATGAAAAGGAGATGTTGACTCTTCACCAGGGACAAGGAGGTAATGGGGAAGGGAGTAGCCGAACCCCAGAAGCAAAAAACATCAGTACATTTCTTCCACAATTTACAGAGGGTGATAATTTTGATAGTTTTATTCATATGTGTGAAAGGGTATGTAAACAGTATAATGTTGACCAAGGGCTCTGGGTAAGGTTCCTGACCCCTACTCCATAGTAAAGCTGTAACTGCTATTTCTAAATTGTCTGATACTGATTGCTTAAATTATAATACTGTTAAAAACTGTTTATTAGTATGTTCTAATCCCCTGAAGCTTATAGAAAAACATTTTGTGAGCATAGATGCAAGGCAGATGAAAGTGTGTGCGAATATATTGCTGAGTTAAGCACTTACTTTCATAGATGATTGAGTGGGTGTCAGGTCATCACATTTGAAGGGCTGGCAGACCTTTTGGTGAGGGAACATGCCCTTAGCACTTTGCCTGAGGACATGAGAATCTGGTTGGTAGATAGGTAATGCATTACCGTAGATGGGTTGGGGAAAAAGGGAGACCTATACCTAGAACAGGGCATCACTGTACAGGAAAGGGATACCCAATGCTGCTCATGGATCTAAGGGAACCCATGGTGGGCAGCTTAAACCACCCCAGCAGAGTCTCCCAGTAACAGGGAAAGCCACTAGTTTCAGGTACATGGCCAGGACCAAGCGCTAAATGTTTTAAATGTAGCTAGTGGGGCCATGTAGCATATAAATGTCCACAGGAGCAAGGTAGGGAACAAAAGGTGGGAGACCTAGTAAGTGAGAATGCCAGAATGCCAGCAGTAAGTTGTCTGGAGACAACAAGGGTACAAAACTACAACAGGAGGTTATATCTTATCTTAGTAGATGGGAAACAGGCCATTGCTGAGAGAGACACAGCCTCTGACCTAACCATTGTGAAGCCTCCAATGGTTAAAGAGGAGCATTACTTGCTTGGGCAGTCTACTCCAGTAAGAGCTTTAAGAGGGACCCCATTCCAAATACCTTTGGCTAGGGTTCACCTTGACTGAGAGGGTGGAAAAGGAAGGAAGCAAGTAGGTATGTTTGAGGATGTCCCTGCAGATGTCCTGATAGGGAATGATTTTGATAATACAGTACCTTGTTTACATGCAGTTACACTTAGTCAGGCTTGGAGACAAGCATTTGGGTCTGATATCATGGGGAAACCCAGACAGATGACACACTTGGAGCTAGGACTGATGAGGTGGCTACGTCAGGGAGGGAGCTATCCTGTAGCAGTAAGACTGAAGATGAGAAACAGCTGCTGGTGGGTACTGATGTTCCCTTGGACAAAGTGACTGCAAGGGCAGAGGTAAGTAGTAGTACCCAGGCTGACAGTGAGGCACTGCTGTCAGAGGATACCAGACTTCCTGTGGAACGGGTGCTGGAAAGGGTTACCAAGAGAAAGTTGAGACAGGCTAAGCTCTCAGACCCTACATTACAGGGATTGAGGTTGCTAGCCAGTGAGGCACCTGATGTTCAAGGAAAGGGGGAATCTGTATACTGGGGAAAAGGGTTACTGTATAGAGAGTGGACCCCTGAGGGAGGGATAGAGGGTGAGAGAATACAGCAGTTGGTATTGCACAGAGCCTACCATCTGACACTTCTAGCCATAGCTCATAATATTCCCTTTGCAGGTCATATGGGCATAAAACATACCAAGTGATGTATTATCAGAACTTTTAGCCTGGGATTTCCAGACATGTAACAGGGTACAACCAAGGAGTGATCCACAAGTTTTTTTGTAGCAAGTTCATCTCTGCCATAGCCTTCAAGGAGTCCTTGAAGGCTATGGCTGAGACATCAGAGAAAAAGAACTTGCTACAATAAAACTTGTGGATCACTCCTTGGTTGTATTTTGCTGCTTTCTGGTGCTTAGTGGTTGCTGTTGTATGTAACAGTGTACAGCAGGACCTGTGAGCAGTGCCAAAAGGTAGGCAAGGCAGGAGACAAGGTGAAAGTTCCTTTGATGTCTTTGCCTGTGATTGAGGAGCCATTTCAGAGGGTACCTATGCATACTGTGGAGCCTTTGAGTACCCCAAGTTCCACAGGAAATAATTATATCCTAGTGGTAGTAGATTATGCTACCAGATACCCTGAGGTGGTGGATCTGTCCTCCATCAAGGCAGAAAAGGTGATAAATGTTTTGTTAAAAATTTTGTTTCCCAAAAGAAATACTGACTGACAGAGGTGTCAATTTCATGTCAGAACTGCTGGCTTGTCTGTGGAAGCACCACAGGGTGAAGCACCTAAAGACCACCCTCTACCATCCCCAGACTAATGGTCTGGTGGAGAGGTTAAACTCTACACTAAAGACAATGATACTGGCATTTTCAGACAAGTTTAAGAGGAAGTGGGACAAATATTTGCCCCATCTGTTGTTTGCTTTCAGAGAGGTACCCCAGGATTCCATAGGTTTTTCACCATTTGAGTTGCTGTATGGACATAGGGTGAGGGGACCTTTACATTTGATTCATGATGAGTGGGAGGGTGAGTGTGAATCCCACAAGGAGTCTGTTGTGGCATGTATCCTAAACCTCAGGACAAGGCTCAGGGAACTCATAGGCTTGGCCGAGGAGAACTTGGCAGAAGACCAGCAGCAGAAAAAGGTCTGGTATGTCAGGAATGCCTGATCTAGAGAGTATGCTGTGGGGCAGCAGGTTATGGCTCTCATTCCTGTTAGACACAATGGGCTGCAGGCAGCTTGGGAGGGACCATTCAAAGTGGTAAGAAAGGTCAGTGATGTTAACTTCATGGTAGAACTGCTAGGCAGGAGGCAGGGGCAAAAACTGTAGCATGTTAACATGATGAAACCTTACCATGATGAGGAGGCCGATGTGCTGAGTATTTGCATAGGATGGCAGGAGGAGTCTGAGGGGGATCTATGGATACAGGGAGCCAGCCAGCAAAATCAAAAATTACTATGGTGGAGTTTATGATTACAGGCATATGATATGACAGTGCAACACTGCAATGGGGTCAGAAATGCAAAGGCAGCTGAGATCTCGAGACAGGGAATGGGGTAATGTATTACCAGATAGGCTCATCCCTCTCAAGCAATGTTTCTCAAGGGTCACTTGAAAATCTAGCTTGAGTCTTCAGGGTGGGGTGTGACAAAGGGGGATACTGGCAGCCCAGCTATCTGGAATTTTGTAAATAATTATATGTCATTTGTGAATATCAGCATGATTCATATGAGATGCTTGTGTTACAAATGTATTAGAACTGCATGTCATATAAGATGGTTTGTACAGACATGTGCCGGAGAGGTATTTTGCAAAATGCTTGTGTTTAAAATGGATCCACAGTGTGCCCTACTGGAAGAGTAGAGAAATGCACATGCACTATTGTAACTGTTTAAATGTATATATTTTAACAGTGGAAACTGGAATACAGAAGGTTAACTTCAGAAAAATAGCTGAAATTAGATAACTTTATAGCAGCTATAGACACAATATCTGTGCTGAGAAGCCTTCTATGTTGTCTTGGAAGTGTTTGTTTTATGACTTCCAGCATCTGCCAAAGATCTGAGGTCTATGTATTTTCATGGATAGATGCTAAATAATGCTAGCTTCCAGCAGTGGGGGTTTCACCTGGGATAGAGTCCAATGAAAAGAAATTATTTCATTTTGCAAGCTATCCCAGCAGTAATATTTGAGATATTAATTTAAGACATCTCTTAGAGAGACTCAGCATTCTGTATTCTGTCTTGGACCTGACAACAACTAGAAGATCCATGCACCACTTCTGCCTTACTTTTAAGTAAGTTAACTAGGGTATAGTACCTCTCTTAAATTCAGTCAACAATATAGTGAAAAAGAAATTATGTACTCCCCTTAACATCCCATGTGTGTTGTCCATCTTCGCCTTCATTCTTACTAGGTTGGGTTCGGATCAAAGCCTCAGATCCATCTCGGCCTTTATATTCAAGCTCAAGATCTTCTACCAGCTCGTGGCTGAACCCTATCCCAGCATGCACTAGAACCTTCCCCAGATCATGTTTGCTCTTATAATAAGGCTATTAGTGTATCACAGAAAAAAAAGTCAGATGAAGACGGTCAGAGATTAAGGTAATCCAACTGTATAGACTTGGTCTTTCAGGAGTAAGAAGGGTGGGATGTAAGAACGAAGTCGAATATGGACAACACACATGGAGTGGACAACACTCATTCTTATTAGGTTGGGACAGCGTTCTTATAATGTAATGTCTTGGGTGGCTCATGGGGGAATATTCCTCGGAATCATGGAAGCAAAAGAGGTGTTATTCCTGGAGGCCAAATCAACTTTGTAATGAGTGATAAAGGTATGTGGTTTTGCCAGTGTTGCTGCAGCACAAATGGTATCACTTGGTAATTTATCCAGAAACACTGAAGAGGCTGCAATGACTCTTGTAGAGTGGGCTTTAACTCTTCTGGGAAGATCTTTACTCTCAGACTTACAGATAAAAGTTATAGGTTCATAGGTTCATACTAGGCTATCTGCCCTAGGGCATTTATAAGCCAAGCCAGAGTGTGTTTTGCTTTCGCCACCCATTTTAAATTAATTTTGCTATGCCCTTTTTCGAGGTTAGTATACTGTGCCTCTGTCTAACAGTGACACAGAAGTGATACCTGGGGTAAACCTACGATCCCCCATCCACTCATCAAGATTCCTCTTGAAGAGAGTCAATGAGGGACTCTGCCTAACCTGGACTGGGATTTTATTCCAGAGTGAAGGGAACCTCTGGGTTATGAATCTGTCCCTCCAGCATGTCCTATTTATTTCAGTGCTGAGATTCAAGTCTCTCGAGCGCATAGCTTGATGGGATTTGGATTTTCTGAGGTGCAGCATGTCCATTAATTCCGGGTTGGACA
Organism: Protopterus annectens; assembly: GCF_019279795.1. Lineage (NCBI taxonomy): Eukaryota > Metazoa > Chordata > Ceratodontiformes > Protopteridae > Protopterus > Protopterus annectens. The sequence goes on along the minus strand of NC_056728.1, from coordinate 1,745,339,784 downwards.
TGGCTTTATACATCAGGCACAGATCGCCTCTGAGCAGGCGGTATGCCACTGAGTAGAGCTGGAGTTTCTTTAACCGGGCAGCATATGGCATCTGTTAGAGCCCTTTGATCCTCTTGGTGAGGTACTTTTGGGGTCTTTCCAGTTGCTGCAGGTGTCTGGTAAGGTACATCCCAAAAGGGGCATTGTACTCAATTATGGGCCTGATGAGGGATGAGTAAAGAGGCACGATGACCTCCCCTGATCTAGATGTGAATCCTTTCATGATTAGGTTGGCTATATAAAATTTTTTCTAACCACTTTGGCCACGTGGTTGTCAAATGAGAGATTGCTATCAACTTGGGTCCCCAGGTCCCTAATTACTTCTTCCATACTTAATGGATTACCACCTATGTGGTAATTTGTGGGCACTTTGTTTTTGCCAAAGGGGATGACTATACACTTGTTGGCGTTTAGCTTGAGGCCATGGCTCTGGCACCAGTTGTCTGTTTCTATGAGGCCCTTTTGGAGGATGCTTGTGTTGGCTGGAGAGTTGATTATGGCGCCCAGTTTGCAGTCATCTGCGAACTTGGTCAGCCACAGTCCTTCCGTGTTGGCCTGTACCTCTGAGAAATATATACCGAACAAGAGAGGTCCCAGGACTGAGCCTTGTGGGATGCCACTTGTAACTGGTTTGGAGTCTGACATGGCTCCAGCAATTATAACCATGTGGGTTCTGTCCTTGAGCCAGTTTGCAACCCATCTAGTGACATAGGGGTTTATATTTAAGCTGGTGAGCTTATCTATAATGCCCGAGTGGGGTATTGTATTGAAGGCTTTTGCGAGGTCCAGGTAGGCTGTGTGGACCACCTTCCCCTCGTCAATGGCCTTGGTGACTGTTTCAAAGAAATCGAACAGGTTTAAGAGGCAGGATCTGCCCTTAAAAAAGCTGAACTGGGTAGGATCCAGTGTCTGTAGGTCCCCAATATCTTTATTTATAAGGTCCATGATGATCCTTTCCATAGCTTTGCAGACCAAGCTAGTCAGCCTTATAGGGCGATAGTTTCCAGGATCCGTTGAGGGACCACCGTTGCTGTACGCCACTCTTTGGGTACATATCCTGTAGTAAGGCTGAGATTGAACAGTAGTTTTATGTTTGGGTTTAGCTCTTCTTGGAGTTCATTTAGGACGCAGCCCGGGACACCGTCTGGTCCCATTGATGCTGTGTTTTTTGCTTTGGAGAGGGCGGCTCTTACCTGAGCATCTGAGTTATGCAATCCGAAAGTCATTTTGAAAGTGTTACCTTAGAGACAGGGGAATCTTGCTTTGAGTCTGAAAAGGAAATGAATAGCTGGTCAGATTTTTGGAATTCTGTAGTTCTGCGTAAGTAAAAATGTAACTGTCTATGCATATCCCAGCTGATGCAAGATGTATTCTGTCCTGTTCTCATAATTTGGGAAGAAGACAGGCAGTTCTCTAGTCTGGTTGAAATTTGACTCCGATGATACTTTGGGCAAAAAAGAAGGGTTTGTTCATAAGGACACCCTGTCCCTATGGAAGAGCAAGTATGAGATCTTTATAGACAAGGCTTGCAACTCTGACACTCTTCTAGCAGAGGTGATTGCTAGCAAAAGAATGGTTTTCCAGGTCAAAAACTTGAGTTTGCAAGATGATGCTGGTTCAAAAGGGGGGAAAATTAAGTGAGATAGGATGAAATTTAAGTTCCATGGTGTTGGAGGGTCTCTAATAGGTGGTCTTAATAAGGTATGGTGTAACCTCTGCATATGACGCTTTGTACCCATTTGTCTTTTATTTGTTGCCAGGCATCATGGTACAAAGATAAGCGACCCTGGCTGCCTCCAGAGCTAGACAGATGGGCCTCCATTCAGGATCGCTGAAAGGGCTTACCAAAGAAAGAATCTCTATTGCTCTGATTCTGTGGACCCCCTCTGCCACACGGTCAGTGTCTTCCATTATTACTTTCCCCTCTGCCTCTGGGAGAAGCTTCACCACATGCATCTTGAAAAGATCTCTGATATTTTCAGAACCACATTTTGCCACTTCCTTTCTGACCTTTGGGATAAGGTCTAACAGGCATGGCAAAATGGACTCCTATGGCAGAGTCTTTCCTTCCTGCTTGCACCTGGTGAGTGTGTCCTTCACTTTGGGCCTGAACAGTGATGAGCCACTGAATGGGGCAGTCACAAAGGAAGATTTAAAGGGCTCTGCAAAGTCACACAAGCGCATCCAAGAATGTCTGCTTAGAGAAATTCCAGAACCCACTGCTCTACTTGCTCCATCTGCTGCATATGAGATTAGTCTCATGGAGTCATTGACAATTGAGTTTAAGGTAGAGAGCTGAGAGGATACTTTATCTGCAACCCCTTCAGCTACTGAACCTTGAAGAGTAGCTCCTAGCCCTTTCAGGAGGTCTCTTTGCAACCTTGTAAAATGAGTGAGATAGTTCAGCAATCTGAGAGAAAAAGTCGCTGAAGAAAAAATGTGCTGTCCATTGTCCAAGACTCCTTGTTCAGGGGATGGACAGAAGATGTCTCTGTGAGTTCCTTCTTAGTGGCTGCTGTCACAACCACAGCTTCTACTGGGACACCCCTGGTTAGAAAAGAGTTGCCTGAAGGGGATGTGATAAATTTGTTTGGCCTCCTAAGAACAGGTTCCATTGAATTTGGGGACTCCCACACCTTCCGAGAAACTAGGTCCATAACTTCATTGACAGGTGGAGACACCCAACAGGTGGAAAGGTCAGATCTAAAAGACTTGAGGTGTATTGGACTCCTCTGTTGAAGGGTTGGTGGACTTCCAACTGCTTCTCTGCTTTAGCATTTCCAGGATGTCTCCAAAGGAGACATCATCAGGAGACGACCGTAGGAACCCTCCAGCTTCATTGAGGTCTGTATCAGAAGTGATAGACTCCTCTGGGGAGTCTAAATGCTTCCTCTTGCATAGTCTCTTCCGAGGGACATCCTCGGAGGGGTACTCTGGGGAGGGTGCCCTGTGGGGCATCCTGAGGCCTGGGATCCCTGTGGATCCAGGGGTAGAGGTGGACACCAGAGCTTTTGGGAGTAGAACATTCGGAGATGACAGTGGAGCCATCCGTGTAGACAGCACTCTCCTCTTTACCTCAAAAGCTCCCCCATCCCTGACCTGAAGATATCTCTGGATCAGAAGAAGCCAAGGGACCCTGGAACCACAGACAATGGGCCCGAGGCTGAGGTAGGAGCCAAGCTCATCTGAGCCGAGGCCTTAAGAGAAAAAGCAGGATCTGATAACTGTCCAATCCGACTCGCTCCCTGGACCTGACTGGAGAGCGTCAGCTCCTAAACTCCTCCAGCTTCAATGGAGCAGAGGATGTCAGAGCCATAGGTGGATCCGTAGATCCCTTAGTAGGTCTCGGATCTGAGGGTTCCACTACAATCAGCTTCGTATCTTCTGACTCCGAAGCTAGGAGTTGGATTGGAGGAGGAATCAGAGCAGAAGAGGTGGATGTCCTAGGGTCTGAAGACCTCGGGGTCAGATCCAACAACAACTTCGCCAGTGCTGGTGTCCTCAACCGCCTCAGTACCACCTGATCAACATCACTGGAAAGACTCCTGTCCTGGAAGACAGAGTCGAGGAGGTTGGAGACTTGGACCACTGTAGAATTGGTGATCTGAATGTAGGGGAGAATGGCTCCAAGGCTGGAGACCAGCTCCGTATCTCAAACTCAACTGGCACAGAGGCAGATGGTGTCAGAGCTGAGGATGATTTGCTGGATCTGATAAGCATCAGATCCAGTGTGGAGATTTTTGGAATAATTTTTGATGGTTCCAATACAGTGGAAGAGGAAGATCTCTTCCCAGACTTGTCAGATTTTGAGGTGGGAGTCTTGGATAAACCTGGACCTTCTTCTAAAGCCTCTGAGAAGGGGGGGTTTAATAGTCCTTTCAATATTAATTTGTTCTTCCTCTCCAGGAGTGCTCTGTGATTAAAAGCATGATAGAGAACGACTCCTGGAGATGGACAGCCCCAAGGCAATAGACACAAAGACTGTGTCTATCACTTAAGGGCATTTTCTTTCCACAGACTTCACATTTTTTGAAACCTATTGGTTTTGAATCCTTGTTAGACATTTTAACACAGAAAAAAACAGGAAACTAACTAGACAGAAAAACAGAAATAACTTTTTTTTTTTAACTCTAGACCCTCTTAACTAAAAAGGGTCAAGTTATTGGAAAGAAGGGGAAATAGAGGGAGGCACAGCCTCTAACTTAACAGGGCTATGCCCAGGAGACAAAAAAAGGTTAGAGAATGCCCTCTAACTTAAACAGGCTAAGAAGAAAACAGTTCTCTAACTGAAACAAACTGTATTTAAAAGGCATCAGGAAAGAAATACAAAGAAGAAATAACAGCCCTCTAAGTTAAACTGGCTATTTAACTGTAAAAGGAAGCCAGGAAAGGGATAACAAGGCCGAAACAAAAGATGATGGTCAATAGCAAAAAACAGCCACAAAAGCAGAAAAGGACTTACACACTAAGTAATGGCAATATAAGGTTAAATGACAGACAAAAAAGTCACTTTTCTAAAGGCTGAACAAGAAATAAAGGTAATATTTAACCAGAGTTAGCAGATGAGCACCCAATATTGTTTAGCTGCAAACAAGATCTGAGGAAGGTTCTAGTGCATGCTGGGATTGGGTTTAGCCACAAGCTGGCAGAAGACCTTGAGCTTGAAAATAAAGGCTGAGACGGATCCGAAGATCAGATCCAAATCCAACTTAGTAAGAATGAAGGTGAGATAGGACAACATCACAAGCATAGTTTAGATGTTTTCTTTATTTATTTGAGACTGTCCTGAAATGTTGTTTTAAATACTTCCTGTGGTTTTGAACTCTGATGTCACTGTGAATATATACTATTTTCTTATTTGTTTATTATTTATTATTAAATATATTTAAACCTTTTGTTGCTGATGTTTGTGAGATATACTTAAGTTTGAGAGTACTTGAATATTTATTTGGTGACATGTGGGCCACTCCTAATAGTCTTGATCTTGGTCAGACTACCATTTGTATTAATATTAATATTACACAGTAAGATTTGGCACCCTTTGTTAAGGGCCTTGGAGTATCTGATATGAGTTGGCTGGTGGCAGTGATAACTATCTTATAGTCTGGGCAAAAGCGGGCATAGCTATTAAACCTGTACCAGCATTTCCCAGGTGTGTGTGTGTGTGTAAATCAAACCTCAAAGTGTCTGTGTGCCAGCTATTTGGGGCAGGGACACAAAGCACTTGTTGGACAGAGAGGGTGCTGGAAGTCTTGGCTTAGCCACTCAGCTGAGATCTCAACTCTATAGCTGTGCCAGTGGGAAGTCTTATAGGGGATATGGAGAAAGAGGGAGGTACCAGCCCTGGACTGACTGTGGTCTCTGTGTGCTCTTAAGAGAAACTATACTTAATGCAGAGTGCTGCATCTGGAAATACTGTGTGTGTACCTGTCATCTTCCCAGTGTACATCCCCCACTGTTGCCAGTGGTGAGGATTGTGGCTCCTTGATTACCAGTCCAGTGGTGGGGTGTCACAAGCACTTTTGAAAATAAAACCATATTGCACAAAACTGTCAGACACACAACAGTCTGTTGCAAGCTTTGCATATTACCCTGCACTTAGAGAGGAGCTACTAATAGAACATTATGGATTACAAAAATATTTATAGGAATCTGACGATTAACCAAGTTATTCATAACCATACAAAATATAAATGTTAATATCAATAAGCAGTCATGTAAAGAAGAATATTCAATACTGTGTGAAATAAACGAAGATAATAATTTAAGGATATGTTTCTCCTATGTGGAGACGAACTCACAGCAAGACAAAATATAGGCAAGTTAGCCAGTTTCTTTACAGGCTGAGCTAACAGGCAGCACACATTTCTTAACCAACAGGTACTATGTGCTTTTACCTATATTTCTGCAGATAGATGAATATGGAAACTTTACACACTTACTGGCCATAAAAATGTAAAGAAATAACAGCTATCAGTCTTCTTCTTCTTTCGGCTTTTATCAGTACATAACAGAAATATGTTTAATCAGTCGGACAGGGATTCCTCTTGGCTTAAGCAAACAAGATTGTAGTAAGAATGTTCACTTTACTAATAGGAATGAAGTAGAGAGGTTATTTATGAGTTACTATTCAGACATATGCAGGTAGAGTAGGCAATACTTTCTTAGTATAACAGATAACTACAGTGGCCTAGGCACTATAGGCATCAGTGATACACAACAGAGGATGTGTGAAATAATGTCATTTTATGTTAAAAAATAGATGTATATCGACAATGTTCTATATTATGTATACTGTAATATACTGTATACTGTAAACATTAGTAAACAAACAGCATGGGACTAGAACCCATACTTATGGAGAGCAGACACCATTTCTTCTTAATTATTTAGATGAGCTTTCAGAACAACTACTTAATGGTTATAAAAGCCATGTAACTAACATATATGGGACACAGCTATATCTCTACATTCTGTAGAAATGTTCAAGTATACGTAAGATTGTGACACTTACTGCAGGCATCCACTGGCCGTTTCTGTACCTCAGGGATCCTCTAATGAAGCTCCTCTGCATCCCTCTGATGCAGGTCATTGTAGTGGTGACAAATTTACACTCCAGTCTGGAAGATCCCAGTATGTCTTTGGTACTCCCTTGCAATCTGGTTCCAAATGTTGAGTATCATGAAGTTCCTTGGACTGGCTCTCATCCAATGCTCCTCTCCTGCATAGATGTCAGCATCTGGATAGTCTTCTCATCAGTCCAATTGGGTGGCTGTACACACTGCAGCCTCCTGGAAGTAGCCATCTTGATAATGTCAATACTCCAATTGAAAATGTAATAAAACTGGAAATATGCTCACTGAGGTCCCACTCAGTTCGCAGGTAGCAATGGTATGATCTGTAAATGTGTCAAAATCAGTATTTAAAAGTGGAACTTATGTCATGTTATCAGATCACTGGAAGATAACAGGTATGTGATACACATGGTACAGTTTATTGGTACCTATTGAGTACTTGTGTGGAGTACCTTTACTTTACTCTGAGCTATTGGTTATGCACTGAATTTTGGGACCTTAACATGGACAAGTGCAAATGGGATTCCAAAACCTGGAATTTTAATGAACCTCAATTATGTATGGCACAAATGGTACTTAAAAGTTGGATATACATTATCTGCTCTTACATTCAGATATACCTGAGTCATAGGTAGCTGATAATGTAAACTGTCACCTGCCAGCATTTCTGTTTTAGTGAATATTACCTCTGTTAACATTACTCATTCTCATATGTATCTTTTTAGATTTGTTGTTATGGAAAATGTGTGCATAAAGACAAATGCTTGTAACTTACTGGAGTGCTGTTTAATTTGCCTCTATACATACAAGTGTTGCCATCTGCATTAAGGGCATGCATTAATTTCCCATATGCAGTTGGAGAGAAAGATTTACATAGCAAGAGTGGTTCCGTATGTCCCTTATATGTTCTAACATTCTTTCTTTTAAAGAAAGAATGTTAGAACATATAAGGGACATACGGAACCAGAAGCAATCAAATGCTCTAGCTAATCATGTCCTGAATACAGACAGTAGTCATTGTTTTAAATTTTTAATCTTACAACAAATAGTAAGGACAAACAGAGGTGGTGATGTAGAAACCACACTGAAGAATTAGAACAACAATGGATCACTAAATTACAAGCAGATAGATATCCTGGTTTGAATGGCTGCACCTCATTAGTTCCTTACCTTAAGGCAAGGCACCTTAAACACTAAATATGAGTTTCTTATATATTTTTTATTGTACTATTATGGTTATAAGTGCACAAAATGTGTGTGTATATTTTAATAAACATCAGGGATGACATTCCCCCCTTTTTAAATATTATTGTGTGTACATACACACCTTTTTATATATTTTATGCATCTTTTATGGATATCGATATATGTTCTTATGTTAGTGGAGTAATATCTCTTTAAATTGTGATGTCATACTAATTGTCCTAGTATTTAACCAAGCATCAGTTGTAGTGATGTGGTCTGATGAAGCAACATTAAGTTGTGAAAGCACTTACCGTTTGTCTTCTGCAATAAAGTACAGTGACTGATTTCCAGTGTGTAACTTTGGTGCCTTAATTTACTTTTGCTGTTGTTGTGTGTTTTGGGCACCTCAGTGTACCTGCAGCCGTTTGGTTTTTGCATCTTGTGTTGATTTTACAACTGTTATGTGTGCAGGCATTGCTGTAAGTTTTTATATGTCACACTGGTATATGCCACAGTGAGTGTTTCACAAACTTTTGCATTGCACAGGAATCCATACGGTTTACGGTGACATAAGCTGCCCATGTAATCATCTGCATAACTAGGACCCCACATGAATAGGAACATGTGCATATCACTGTCTTTCAGATGGCAAACGGACCTAGAGGCAATAATTTCTCCACACAAGAAAGTGAGATTATAATAGCTGCTCTGTGACAACATGGACAGAGACTCTTTGTACGGGCAGTGTCGCTTTCGTGTTAGGAAATGAATAAATGAGTCTTTGTGGGTTCTGTTTAAGCAGCTTTATTTCATACAAACACTACTATTGTTGACTATTGACTGTAACTTATATACAATTAATGACTATGATCATGCAAGCTCAATCCCTGGCTGCTCCTTCAAAATGGCACTACGCATTGCATGTGTGTGGGTTATATATGTGAATGTACAGCCACACATGCTTCTTAAAGATATAAGCACACACTTTATACTATGATCTACATCTTCCCTTTTGAGAAATTGACCATGTAATTGTTATGGGACTGTTTATCATGCAGAAATCACAGGTAATCCATAGACATGCATTATACAATATTAAACATATTGGTATGACAGTACAATTAAGTCCACATTGATGTGTATTTCACACTTGGTTTAGACACTCTTCTATATCATGTGACATAAAACTAGCTATTAGATTTAGCAAATGAAACAGTTTCTGTAAAATGGTTGACTTGTGAAATGTTTGAATCACTTTCTGGAACAGAATAAGACTTTTGAACACATTGTGGTCTGGAAACAGTGTCTGACTCATTATTTGGTTTAGAGTCCGCATCACAGATACAATGTTGTGATTGCAATGATGATGATGATTCTGGTACAGGAAGAAGATGTTTGCAGTTCCTCCCATTCTCCACTCCTTTGGAATTTACTAAGTAAGATCTCGGCTCAGCACAGATGTCTATAATCTGTCCTATTCTATCAAAACATTCTGCGGTCTGGATTCGTACCCTCTCTCCTTCCCTCAATAGATGAAGTATTCTGTTCGATCTGTTGTAACTACATTTCTGGTTCTTCTTCTTCTTAAACAATTGAGCCTTGATGGTTTTAGTGTTCTTAGACTTTGGCTGCAACAAACTTGAAGACATAGGTAGCATAGTTCTAGTTTGCCTAGAAAGTAGTCTGAGCAGATGAGCCAAGAATATCATCACGGGGTATGTTTCTGTTTCTGAGATTAAGCAAATTCAAGAGTATATTGGTATTGTCACGCTTTGCCTTTTCAAGTAATTGCTTTGCACTCTACGCTGCATGTTTAGCTAGACGATTGGACTGAGGAAATCCAGGACTACTAGTGATATGTACAAAGTCCCATTCTTTTGCAAATTTCTGAAACAACTGGCTAGTGAATGGAGTACCATTGTTAGAAAAAAGTTTGTGTGTACTACCATGAACTGAAAAATGACATTTCAACTTAGTAATAACAGTAGTTGAAATTAAGTTTGATAGTAGATCGATCTCAAATCAGTTAGAATAAGAGTCTACCAAAACTAAGTAGTGTTGATTGTTCTACTCAAAGGTATCAGTTGCTACAGTAGACCAAGGTAGTCCAGGAAATGGACTTAACTGAAGTGGTTCTCTTTGTAAATGCGGTCTAGTACTATTGCATACTGAACAAGAACGAACTCTATTAATGTCTTTTGATAATGAAGGCCAAAAAAAAATTATCTTGCTCTTCTCTTAGTGGATGTGGATCATAGGTGACCACGATGCAAAATATGAATATATTCTTGTTGTAGGAAGCAGGAACAATTTTAGGATCTATGAAAATAATGCCATCTTCCATCAACAATTCATCTTTGTAAGGAAAACATGGTTGCACCTTAGGTGATATATTAGATTGCTTTGACAGACATCTGACATTAATATAGTGATTGAGCGTCTGTGAAACTGGATCAAACGGAGTGTGATCTCTTAATTCATCAAGTCAACTGGTGGAAAAATTATGCACTGACATCATATCAAAGTCAAAATTCTCTGCATCAAGCTGTTCTGTTGTATTTCTAGGTGATCTGGATAAGGTATTAGTCAGATATAGCAATTTGCCTTTAATGTAGACCAATTTGAAATTGTAGTTTTGCAGTTTGAGCATCATTCTTTGTAATCTTGCTGGAGCAGAATGCATAGGCTTCTTTAGAATACCGACTAAAGTTTGATTATCAATTTCAGTCTGAATAGCTTGACCATAAATATAATCATGAAACTTGGAGCATGCAAATACTATAGTCAAAAGCTCTTTTTCAATTTGAGTATACTGCATCTCAGTTTGGGTTACTGTTCTAGACAGTTTACTATTATATAGTCAGCACACAAAAGACCATCTTACCTGAAATGTTGACTAAAACATTGAACACAGAATGTCGAGAAGGTCAGAATTCCGCAAGCACACTTCTAAATGTGAATACGACCTTTCTCAACATCCGTAGAATCCAGTCCTACACAGCACAAGACATGAAGTGATGATATTGCAGGAGGGCAAGCCCCCTGTGCCCCCACACCCCCTGCATATTATATATTCCAACTCCGAGATCGCACTACAGTGGGGAGAAGTGTAAATTTCCCGATCCCCACTGGACTGTGATTTCTAGTTACAAGACCAAACTCATCTGTGTGAATGCACTGTGCATTTGCTGAACTGGGACTCTCACAATGGGAGGATTGGCAACACAAGTCGGCCAACCGTAATTCGACAACCCATGGTCACTGAGCCTTCCCTCAAAATTTTACATGTATACCGTTCTAGATACATAGGTTACTGGTATGCCCTCTTGAAGTATAACTGCACCTAGGCCAAATTTTGAAGTATCACAGGAAAGAATAACTGGTTTGTCCACACCATAGTATCTTAACGTAGGTGAAGTGGCAATTTTCTGCTTACGGTCTTCAAATGCCTTCTGATGATGTTCCAACCATGACCATGCAACATTTTTGCGTGTTCTCTCTCTTAAAGATGTTGTCAACTCACTAGTCTGGTATAAATTTGCCTAAATAATTGACCATGCCCAGAAAATGCTGTAAACTTTGTATATTGTCTGGCACTGACATTTCTAGAATAGCTGCTTGCTTGGTCGGGTCAGGTCTTAAGCCTGTGCCTGTAAACAAATGTCATACATACGTAACTTCTGGAAATCTGAATCTGCACTTCAAAGGAGTGAGCTTTAAGTTCACATCACTGTCCTGTAGCTATGCACTTTAAGGAACACCATAATGAGGGTTACACAGACAGGCAGGCAACTGTTTTGGAATAAATACTATTAGTACTTGATGAAAAAAATTTAAGGAATATTTAAGAAGGAAGGAAGCAATATTCATTTTAAAATATAACAATGTGTTTCCCAAGAGTTTGAATAGGAAATTCTCTTGGAAGCATTTAATATCTTCTTCTTCTTTCAGCTGCTCCTCACCACAGCAGATCAACTGTTTTCATTTCTTCCGGTCCTCTGCATCTTGCTCTGTCACACCAACCACCTGCATGTCCTCTCTCACCAAATCCATAAACCTTATCTTAGGCCTCCCCTTTTCCTGTTACCTGGCAGCTTCATCCTTAGCATCTTTTTCCCAATATACTCTGCATCCCTCCTCAGCACATGTCCAAACCAATGTAATCTTGCCTCTCTGGCTTTGTCTCCAAACCTTCCAACCTGGGCTGGCCCTCTAATATACCTATTCCTAAATCCTGTATATCCTCGCCACACCCAGAACAAATCTTAACATCTTCAACTCTGCCATGTCAAGCTCTGACTCCTGCCTTTTTGTCAATGCTACTGTCCAACCCTATAGTTGATCTCACTCACCTCCTCTCTACCTTCCCTTTCACTCTCTTACTGATACTGGCCTGTCACAAATCACTCCCACTCACTCTTCTCCACCCCTCCATCCTGCCTGTACTCTTCACTTATCTTCCACACTCACCATTACCTGAACTGTTGATCCCAAGTACTTAAACCTCGCTCACCTCTTCCACACCTCTACTCCCCTGCATCCTCACTATTCCTCTTATCCTTCCTTCACCATTCACACACATATCTGTCTTCTTCCTGCTGCTTCTTTCCTCTTCCTTCCTCTCTAGATCCTCCCATCCTGCCTGTACCACCCATTCCGCCTGTACTCTCTTTCTTACCATATCTTCCACACTGTTGATCTGAAGTACTAAACTCTCCCAGCACTTAAACTGCTCTTCCCTCACCACCTCTACCCATCATCCTCACCATTCCTCTCTCATTTCCTCTCATATCATTATATTCTGCAACGTGCCCACCCATTTTCTTTCTCTAGAGCATATGTCCACATAAGAAGGTTAAAAAGAATATTAAAAGTTAACCTTTTTAGTTGGCTTTTTCAGTGAATTCTTAATTGGATGATTATTTAATTGATCAAATGCATGTATTTAAGTGTATGCTTACCAGCAGAAAGATGTACTCTGAAAAGGCTTTTCTGAAAGCTGAGGCACCAGAGAAGTGTTACTAGCTCTTAATGGTGGTGTGTTTGAAGTTTTGCTGTTAACCTTTACTGCAGAAGTTATTTTTTTTTATTTTAATAAATCAGTCTGTGTACTAAACTGAGTGAATTCATCTGGCCTGGAACTTGTGGTGTGAGACATTACTATTGTTGACTATTGACTATAACTTAACTTATATACAATTAATGACTATGATCATGCATGCTCACTCTCTGCTCCTTCAAAATGACACTAGGGACTGCACTCCCAAAGGGTTATATACATGCACATACAGACTCACGTGCTTCTAAAAGATATAAGCACTCACTTTATACTATGATCTACAGGCAGTGAACACAGTATGGAGGAATGAAGCATGGTCCAACATTACCAACATGATTAATGTGGTTGGAGGTCACAACAGATGCCATGAAACTTGTTGCTGCTCTGACACAATCCTCCATGCAGCCAACAGGTTACTATGGTATGAGAGATCAAGGATGCAACTGGTGGTGACCCCACCATTGACCCCCATAAGATCACAATATTTCTTGTCTCCTGCATACAGAGAATGGGGAGCAACACATACTGAGGACAGAAGCTGGAGTTCAGGCCTAGCATGTATTTACATTAGTATGGATGACTACAGAGTACCTCATTGTATGTTGCTGTTGCATGTTTATTAGTGTATTGTCATTCTGGATATAGCAGTGGAATTGAATTGTGCACAGAAGATCCCCAGGGTGTGATGGATGATGAACTATGTAATGACATGTAGTCATATAACTACACACTGCTGTTATATTTCTATTCTCCCAATATTGTACTGCAACTGTACATCCAGTGTGTATGTCACCACAACAGGTTCATAGTTTGCAGCATTTTGTAACAGACCTGTGATTCATTAATGTCAGCAACATCCAGCATGTATCCAGTGTCTGCTTTGAGCTCTATTGATTTTCCATTAATCTGGACAATACAAAATACTTCACTTCACTTCTTGTTAATAAGTTTACTGCATCAACTCTTTCACCAAGCACTGATACACCATCTGCACAGAAAGCAGACTGCTTCAGCTGTAATTAATCAACTTGCTTTTTTGTGCAACCTTTCTTTACAACTGTGTGAGGCTTACTTAATTTAGAAAACTTTTGGAAATGGTTCCAATTTTTTACACTTATGACATTGCTGACCAAATGTTAAGCACTTCTCTCTTTTAGACTCATGATTCCCACCAGAATTGCGACAGTTAACAATAAAGCTTGATTTGGGCTTTACTGATTCATATTTGTACTGCACTGAGCTGGTGCTGGAGCTTGCACCTTTCTTGGAACTTTCTAGAAAACCTCATGACTTCTTAGGAAACCCTGTAGCTGTCGTGCTTAGGCCTGCTCTTGTTTGCCACGTGTTGCATACTATCTACATTTGCTTTGGAGTCAACTGAAACCATGCTCTTGTCACTCGCAAGCATACTTGTATGACTTTGTGTCACCTCATGGATTTGACAAATCTCTACTGTTTTGCTCAATGTTAAATCACTGTCACAAAGTAAAATCTTTCTCACAGTAGCACTACTAATACCACATACAAGCCGTTCCTTTATCAGCTCATCTTTCAGATCAACAAATTGACATGTTTTAGCTCAGTTTCTCAAGTCAGTTATATAAACTGCAAATGTATACACTGGTTTCTGATCTCTTGTATAAAACAAATGCCTCTCTAATGCAATATTCATCTGAGGGTTGCACATTTCTCTAAACTTGCACTTCAAACACACAGGGTCTTCCCTTGATTCAGCTTGTACAACAATATGCTGGTCTGCAGCTTTTCCTTCATACTCTGCTGGTGCATACACAAATGAATGCTCTTTCTATGGCCTCAGATCCTGCTAGGTTTAGCAAAATGAATGCCCTTACACGTGCATCTCTATCTGCATAAGCTGCTTTATGAAAATACCATACTCTTGCTCAAATATTCTCCAGTTTTCTGCAATATTCTGATCAAACACAAGTGGTAGGGGTTTTCCAAATCCATCTGCCATATTAACACATGCCAGTGAAGGGTTTTGCAAGTAAGCATGAACATACACACATACATATATGCATACTTTTCTGGCATAAACAGAACTTGTCCAATGCTTCATGCTCTGAACTTATATTTTCATTGGGCTTAGGAATTATGTGAATTAACAAACTCGTAGTACTTTCAAATAATTGGACTTTGAGAAATAAACTTCTCGGGCTTTTCGATACTTTCGGAATATTATCGGTAGAGGCAGAAATGCTAAAGTCATTTGTCATCACTTTAACATTCAAGAACTTTACGATGTGACTGAATAACTCACAAGCACTGTGATACTCTTGTAATGTTGTCTTTTGCAAGAAAACACCTCTTATCAGAGTAAGAAACATGCCAAGCAACTGCATAATGCAAATAAATCGAACTGTTGCCCAAAACTCAATAACTTTCGAAGTAATTGCACTTTGAAATAACTCCATACAGCACACTGCAATGTCCCCAAAATGGTTGTACTTTACTAGGCAACTCTTTACAGTACAAGAAGCACTCTGTAATGGCGGTACTTTGTGAATGGACACACCCAGCACAACTTTTTCTAAATAGCTACACTTTGACTGCGTTACACGAAATAGTTACACTTTGTACACAATAACCTCTTCAAAATACATGTACAGTGATAAGGACACACTGTAAGCACTTTTACACACACTGAGATGCTTTGAATAACTCTAGTTATGCCCTTGATACAATACGAAGTCGCAGTAATGCCCAAATGCAGCACTTTGCCAAAACACATAAAGTTGTCTTGCTTTATTTTGACTTAATGTGCCCGTTTTTTTTTATTATAATTGTTTGCTTGTTTAAGCCCTTTTTCATGCCCAATGTACTTTTTTGTGCTCGTTTTACTCTAAACATGCCCAACTTTGCCTTGAGCACACTCGTTATGCTTTAAACATACTTGTTTTGCTTTACAGTTGATCATTTCTTCAAATACTTTTATCTTAAAAATTTTCTTTAGTTAAACTTTTCATACTTTCCACTTGCCTGATAATGTGGTTTGTGCCCTTGTAATGCCCTTTTATTGTCTTTCACATCAAATAAATAGTTTGTGTTATTTCTCATTACCTTTGATTCTTTCTGGCTATGTTTGTGTGCTTTTCTCTTGGTTTTACCTTCACTGTTGCATTTGCATCTCATGGCTTGGAATATTCTTCTCTCTTCCATCCTGGTTCTGACACCATATCGCTTTTGTGTTAGGACACGAACAAATGAGTCTTCATGGGTTCTGTTCAAAAAGCTTTATTTTATACAAACGCATTACTATTGTTAAATAAAGCACCACACTGTAGAACTAAAATACATAAAAGCAAGGTTAACCCTCCAGGTCGTCCCATTGTATCTGCTTGCAATTATGTAACCCATAATTTGGAATGCTTTTTGCATCAATTTTTGTTAAAAAAGGTGATACAATTACCTTCATATATCAAAGACAGTTTTGATTTTCTGGATAAAGTAAAGAAAATAGTACGGCAGAAGAACATTTTTTTTTATAGTGATAGATGTAGTCAGCCTATAAACTAGTATAAAACATAGTGATGGCATAAAAGCTATAGAATTTTTTTTCTGGTGAAAAGCCCCAGTACACAGTATATTATAGAAGTGACATTGTTCTGTTTGGAAAATAATATATTTGAATTTGATGGCTCTCTGTATCAACAGAAGTGTGGGACAGCTGTGGGGGCAGCTTTTGCCCCAACATACGCTAATTTATTTATGGGTCTCTATGAAAATCTACATGTGTATAGGAATGACTTTTTTTAGAAAACATGTTGCTCATTTTAACAGATACATTGATTATTTGATTTTTGTTTGTACGGGGGACTATGGAGTGGTGGAAAAGTTTGTTCAAGAACTGCAAGTGAACAGGTTTGAGATCAAGTTTGATGGGTTACAAAAAGGAAAGACAGTAAATTATCTGGCTATTACAATAGAAGGACAAGAAGATGGTAAACTTAAAACTAAAATATTTAGAAAAATGGGACAACCAAGCTTTATGTTGCATAGAACTAGTTGTCAGCCCCCACACTATTTTTTCCATTCCTTATGGGGAAATGGTCAGGGTTAAACATTTATGCAGTGACATGAAGGCATGTGAGAAGGAAGTTCAATAATACAGCTAACATGTTTACAGAAAGGGAGCTATGAGCCAGAAAAAGTATGGCTGGGTATAATAAAGTAATGAATAAAAAAGTGAATAAAGCACAGAACATAATGCAGGAAAAGAATGCAGAGGAAAAAGAGAGTGAGTTATATTTTGTGTCTTAAGTATCCTAATTTTTCTAACATTTTTAGAGAAAACAGTTAAGTATTACTGGTCCTATATACAGAAAGAAAAATCCTGCCTAAAAATGTTAAACTGTTTTTTTTTTTTCAGCAGTCTTAAGGACATGTTAATACATGGAAAATTTGAGAGACCAAAAAATATAGAAAATAATACAGTGAGAAATGGAACTTTTCCATGTGACAATTGCACAGTATGCAAACACATAGTTGATAGTTTTGAAAACATTAATGAAAAAAAAAATGATAGAAGAGGCAGCTTCACTTGCAACAGTGAAAAGATTATATGTGGATTATTTTATATTGGGGTGAGCAAGAGAAGTTTTGCTGCAAGATTAAAAGAGCACATAAGGGACATCAAGAAGCAAAGATTTCAGAGTCCTGTAGCTATGCACTTTAAGGAACACCATAATGGAGACCCACAGGGGTTACAGGCAACTGTTTTGGAATAAGTAAATACTAGGTTTAGTACTGATGAAAAATTTAAGGAATATTTAAGAAGGAAGGAAGCAATATTCATTTTAAAATATGAAACAATGTTTCCAAGAGGTTTGAATAGGGAATTCTCTTGGAAGCATTTAATATCTTCTTCTTCTTTCAGCTGCTCCCGTTAGGGGTCACCACAGCAGATCAACTGTTTTCATTTCTTCCGGTCCTCTGCATCTTGCTCTGTCACACCAACCACCTGCATGTCCTCTCTCACCAAATCCATAAACCTTATCTTAGGCCTTCCTCTTTTCCTGTTACCTGGCAGCTTCATCCTTAGCATCTTTTTCCCAATATACTCTGCATCCCTCCTCAGCACATGTCCAAACCAATGTAATCTTGCCTCTCTGGCTTTGTCTCCAAACCTTCCAACCTGGGCTGGCCCTCTAATATACCTATTCCTAATCCTGTCTATCCTCGTCACACCCAGTACAAATCTTAACATCTTCAACTCTGCCATGTCAAGCTCTGCCTCCTGCCTTTTTGTCAATGCCACTGTCTCCAACGGATATAACATAGCTGATCTCACTACCCTCTTGTAGGCCTTCCCTTTCACTCTTACTGATACTCGTCTGTCACAAATCACTCCTGACACTCTTCTCCACCCACTCCATCCTGCCTGTACTCTCTTCTTCACTTATCTTCCACACTCACCATTACTCTGAACTGTTGATCCCAAGTACTTAAACTCGTTCACCTTCACCACCTCTACTCCCTGCATCCTCACCATTCCTCTTATCCTTCCTCTCATTCACACACATATATTCTGTCTTAGTCCTGCTGACCTTCATTCCTCTTCTCTCTAGAGCATATGTCCACATAAGAAGGTTAAAAAGAATATTAAAAGTTAACCTTTTTAGTTGGCTTTTTCAGTGAATTCTTAATTGGATGATTATTTAATTGATCAAATTCATGTATTTAAGTGTATGCTTACCAGCAGAAAGATGTACTCTGAAAAGGCTTTTCTGAAAGCTGAGGCACCAGAGAAGTGTTACTAGCTCTTAATGGTGGTGTGTTTGAAGTTTTGCTGTTAACCTTTACTGCAGAAGTTATTTTTTTTTTATTTTAATAAATCAGTCTGTGTACTAAACTGAGTGAATTCATCTGGCTTGGAACTTGTGGTGTGAGGCATTGCTATTGTTGACTATTGACTATAACTTAACTTATATACAATTAATGACTATGATCATGCATGCTCACTCTCTGCTCCTTCAAAATGACACTAGGGACTGCACTTGTGCGGGTTATATACATGCACATACAGACTCACGTGCTTCTTAAAGATATAAGCACACACTTTATACTATGATCTACAGGCAGTGAACACAGTATGGAGGAATGAAGCATGGTCCAACATTACCAACATGATTAATGTGGTTGGAGGTCACAACAGATGCCATGAAACTTGTTGCTGCTCTGACACAATCCTCCATGCAGCCAACAGGTTACTATGGTATGAGAGATCAAGGGATGCAACTGGTGGTGACCCCACCATTGACCCCCCCCCCATAAGATCACAATATTTCTTGTCTCCCTGCATACAGAGAATGGGGAGCAACACATACTGAGGAGTGGGACAGAAGCTGGAGTTCCAGGCCTAGCATGTATTTACATTAGTATGGATGACTACAGAGTAACTCATTGTATTTTGCTGTTGCATGTTTATTAGTGTATTGTCATTCTGGATTTATAGCAGTGGAATTGAATTGTGCACACAGATCCACCCAGGGTGATGATGATGAACTAAGTGTAATGACATGTAGTCATATAACTACACTACAGACAAACAGTGCAACAAACTTGTAATGCTGTCTCCACTAATACCAGGGGATGGCAGATGAGTGTCAACGTACAGTGTTACTGTGACAACTACTTGTTTATTGCCTCATCTTCATATCATGGCACTGCTGTTAAGTGTCATATTTCTATCTCCCTAATATTGTACACTGCAGGTACATCCAGTGTGGTATGTCACCACAACAGGTTCATAGTTTGCAGCATTTTGTAACAGACATGTGATACATGTCATTAATGTCAAAGTGTTTCTACACAGGTACATCTGGCCAACAAGCGCAACATCCAGCATGTATCTGCAGCCCTGTACTGTGTTGTATATGCCATGCTGTCATTATTCATTTGCCTGCATACATGACTGCATTGTCTTTCTCTTTACTTTACCTCTGCAGTGCAACACACAAAATCACAAAAGCGGGAGTCTGTGAGTAGTATATTACCTATCTTTCATAAATGCCACTGCTGTTACTCCTGTTGTTGTCCTCCATTGATACTGGGCCCTTCTAGGACAGAGTGCATCATCATCATCAGGTGCATAAACAAGTGGCATGTCTATGTAATGCCCACTGTATGTTTTAACTCTGAATAGTTCATGTTGGCAATGACAGGATTAATCATGCTGAATTTATTTCCCTAAACTAGTTGAAGTTCATCCCTCTTCTACCATGCCATATTTCCACGAGGATTTCTCAGGTGTGTGTTATGCCTGTATTTATTGCATATGTTGTGCATATTGGATGTGTAACCTGTCAACTCCCTGTTATGTAGATTCCATGACCCATACACAGACAAGACCTAATGGTAAGTCAGTATTATCTGTAACATTGCAGTGAGATACATATGCCATATGTCTTTAATGATATACATGTGATGTCAGCAAATTGTCCTGATCTGTGTCATCTGTCTGTTCATTTAGTACATCATCTACATGTATCCTCCATTAGCCTGTCCAGTGATCATGATGTGGGATCAAATATATCTCAGAATGGTAGCATGGCCCCTGGTACACAGGACAGTGACATGGTGATACAGTCCAGCCAAGATGGTGACAGTCATGTGGATGCGGCTGTAGCTTCAGATGCTGAGGGAAACTTGTACAGCCATTCTGGCAATGAGAGGACATTGGATGGTGGACAGGATGAGGTATGTGAGCAACAGACCCATGCTGAGACTGTTGCTAATGTTGAAAGTTCCCCACAACACATTGATACTGCCTGTGACAGTACAAATAGGCATGCAGATGGTGTGCATGGGCAGGTGCCATGTGTCCACCTACTCTTACAGACAAAAGAATGTTCCCAGCAATGCCATGGATCTGACATCTGTACACTTGCTAGTGCCACAGATCATGTTACACACCATCTGGGTGTGCTGCATGAAGGACAAGAGTGCAGACAGAGTGAGGTAATGGCATCATTGGCTGCACAAAATGAAAATATGTTATCTATAGCATGGTCAGTAGAATCACAGGCCTCTACAGTAGCACAGCAGTGCCACAGTACAAACAGGGATCTGCATGCCCTGACTGTGCTTAGATGATTGCATGGAAGAGGCCAGTCCCCTCTCAGGAGAGCCAACCTTGTCTATCAGGCGTCAGTGATTATGCTGTAATGTGCACACACCTCCACTGCTGGCCCATCTGCTGTGGGCCCAGCAGTCAAGACCAGACAGTCAAGTTGCAGTCATGCTCCTTTATCTCCACAAGCTGGCATCATCCCATTAGCAACCTCTGTAGAGCACCTGAGTTAAGTATTTCCATATGTGGTAGAGGCAGATTATACTCTGTGTGAGTCATCAGCATGGGTGCCCTAGACTGTGTTAAAGTAACAGAGACAGATGATCTACTCTGTCCAGTAGTGTCATTCTCACCCCATGGCAATGATGACTGCTGTGCAGAACACTGACAATGTATTCTGTCTGTGACTGTTGACAAGTCTGATGCCACAGGACTCCAGTTTTAAACATAGCTGACTACTTATTACATTACATTATCCATAATTTACAGTGATATTTTTTCGTGTGTGATATTAACAACAGTTCAGAATTATGCCTTGAGTTGTTTACCTGTTTGCAGCTTTTTTTAGTGGACAGATATGAATGTGCTGCACTGATGTGTATCCCTAATTGTGTGCCATACACAGATACAACAATATGAGTCTGTATGCATACCTGTGTCAGTTGTACCCTAAATTGATGATCCCTACTGTGACAGATCTGTGTATGTTCATAATGTCATATGTTATGATTAGGTTATGTTTGATGCTCAGTGTGTACATCTAATGGGTAACTGCCATTAGATGCAACCTGTGCTGCTGTGGTGGGCAACATCTGAAGATGAATGTTTAATCTGTGTACTTCTGTACGTGTGGCTTGTTATGACTCAAAGTTGTGGGTCAGACACTGTCTTGTCGCCTGGGTCTGAACTTGTGGTCACACTCTACGTTGCCTATACCTGTGTCTTCTGTCTCCTATGTCCTCCTGCTTCTCTTCTGATACATAAGGGATGTCATCTTCAGACATCTGGGGTTCTTGGGGTAGTTCATCCATACCTGCAGTTAGAAGACCACCATGTGCTCCATATAGCATGTTGTGTAGCATGGCAAACACCATTATCTTCTGTGATGCCTTCTCAGGTGTGTATTGCAGTGCACCCCGGATGTGTCCAGACATCTGAACCTAGCTTTCATACCATACACATGCTCTACGGTAGTTTTGATTGTTATATGCTCTCTATTGTAGGCCTCTTCTCCAGGGTTGGATGGCTCATGGTATGGGGCCATTAGCCACAGCTCAAGTATTTAACCACAGTCACCTGTTGTGGGGAATACACACACATGCTGTCAAAAGCCTTAGCTTATATCCTAGCTGTGTTCTTGTACTTTCCCAGTACTAGTCCCTCAGATATTTATCCTTGCTGGAATGCAGCCCTAAGATCACTTTCCCTCCTTATGGCAGCATCATGGACACTGCTGGTGAGGGTTGCCATAAGGTTTGTTATACTGCCATCTACTGCACACATGAACTGGCAGTTCAGGGATGGCCAGGCTTTTATGTTTATATATTGGTCTGCTTCAGGATGTACTGGGGTCATGATAGGTATGTGTGTGCAATGTATTGCACCAACTACATGAGGGATGTCTGTGATGCTATACAACTGGTGCATTACAGTTCTCTGTTCCATGGGGGTGGATGAAAAGTGTATGTAGTCATCCACACTGCTGCACACTGATGCCAAGAATTTTGCCAGGATACAACTGGCAGCTGTCTGTGACACTCCCACAGCATCACCATGTGTTTTTGGAATGTTTCAGATGCAGTACACCCATACTGAGACATTCTGGTTTCAAGGGGATGAGGTCTCCTCTCAAGGTCAGCACACACATGTGGGGCACACGTTGCAGCCAGCCTGCACCAACTGTCTGTCCAGGCAGTATCCATCAATTATTTGTTGAGCTAACAACTGGTTGAGTTGCAGCTTTGCTCTCACTCCAGCTAGTTGACTTGTAGGGTACACAGCCACATCCTCATTCATGGCTTGTATTATTGCAGCCTGTTGCAGTTCATTAACTACAAGTTGCAATTTTCATTTTTCTTTTTGTTTTGTGAGTATTGTAGTGTCTGTTCTTATCAGGTCATAGAACATATGCCTAGGATTTTGGAAACAGAGTTGGCATTGCAGTTGGTTGCATTAAGTTGTGTTGGACATGCACAGTGTGTTTTTGAATCAAATGGTCATGCATGGAATCCATAATTATCCTCTGCTGAATAAATAAGTACTCAGACTGCTTTCAGCGTGCCTTCTGAAACTGAGTCCGCAGCTGGTGAGCTGAAGTCTTCCTTCAGCATTGCTGTGCTGTCTGCAAATAGCTTTTGGAATCCAGCACATTCTTTCATTTTTAACCTTATATTTTGTAAGACCACTAACTGGTTGGAAAAATTAAAGACCTATAAGTGAATGTCTATTCAAACTTAGCCTTCAAATAAATCTTTATATTCATATAAACTCTCTAACTACTGCATTCTTGCTAGACTACTTTTTCTAATGCATCTTGTGTCATGTCATACTGCCAAGGATCCATTATATAACATTATTATACCCAATTTTTCTATTTTTCAAATTATGTATATTTGTTAATTTCCAGCCTTGTATTCTAAATGTATACTCTTTTACTTCATATAAAGCATGCCTTTTCTTTTTTAACTGAAATATCTAAAATGGCACTACACGTACTTAATAAAAGTCTACCACATAATTGTAGAGACTGGTCTGTCATTTTTTCCTTCAAAATAAAGAACAGGTAAGATAAAAGAAAAACTACGGGGTGTAACAAATAATTTCATCCATTGCATCAAGAGTCATTCTCCATGTTATAGGGTTTAAATTCAGTCAACTGTTGTCAGAGCTTTAAAAGGATTCTGGTTATTGATTTGGCACTGACTAAAAAAATCCTTTTCACTTAGTCAAATATACTTATTCTAGTAGCAGGCTTTTTAACCTTTTTTAATACTGCACATCCACTGGAAACAAATGCTTAAATTGCATTACAACTCTGCTATCCGAGAAATCGAGTTTAAGAAACTGAAGGTTGGGGTAGATCAATGAACCTCTGTGTTATGCCAGTATGTCCATTCTGTGATGGAGTATGTGATAATTACCTCTGGCCATTTTCAAAAAAGGGAGAACCGCTGTTACCTAGGCTAAAGGGGGTGGTTTACAAAAATTATCCTTGAAGAGTCATTCTTGATATTTAGATGAATCTCAGTTATCAGAAGAAAGGGTGGAAAGGTATACGAAAACATTCTTAGCCATGGGAAAGAAAAGGCACCTGCCTTACAGGCCTTTTTACAAGGACTGCTGGAGTAGAATTTCTTTAACTGTCTTTTGTGAATGGAGGCAGAGACCTATTTGAGGATTTCTCCATGGTTAGATAAATTCCTAGAACCACCATGTGTTCAACTTCCATTCATGGGGGGGGGGGTCTGTCCTGGTCCTGATCACCTTTTCTGTAACAATATTCTGTTCATACAGAATGTAAGTAGCCTGTATGGATAGATTGTGCTGAGGTGCTATATCTCAGGCTACCATGGTTAGCTTGTAAAATGGGTAGGACCTGTTTCCTTCCTGTTTATGTACCACATCACTGTGGTGTTGTCCATGATTATTAGTAGAAGGCCTGGGACTCAAAAATGATCTAAAGATTTGATATGTTTGACTTCTCTCAACAAATCCACACTGATCCATATCTATCAATTTTAACACCTTTGCCACTCTCTTAACTAGCACAGACAACAATTTCCATGGTCTACAACTGAAATGGGTCTATATAAAGCTGGGTCTGCTAGGGCTTTACTAGTTTGAGGTAATACAACCACTATAGATTTCTTCCAAGATGTTGGAGTTTCTACTTTTAAAATACTGTTAAAATCTTCCAGATCTTTCTCTCTTCCCTCTTAACTTGCAAACTTCCACAGGTATACCATCTTTCCTAGGGATCCTCCTGCAGACTGCTTACACATCAATGCTTTTATCTTATATCCCATCATAACCGTTAGTTGTTGAACCTCATCTACCTCTAACCTTGGCACAATTAAGTATTGCATAAATATTTACATTTGTGTTTTTTTTCTTGATTTCCATATTTCTCTGCTCTATATAAATGTTCATAAAATTTCTAAAATATCTCTAACACCACTACAGGCTTTCTGGTTATTTTTCTTGTTACAGGCTCCCCAAGTTTAGTGTCAATCCTTTTTACTTTCTGTTGTCCAAGTCATTGTACTGAAAGATTTTGTGCTCTCGGGTAGTTATCAAAAATAGTAGCTTAACAGCAGTCTTTCTAAACTCACATTATCCAAATGCTCCCTTTTCTCTTTAGCACTTTGCAGTTGTGTCTCTTCTTGTCCTATGAGATTCCCCTTATTCTGCAACACTTTAGCCTTTGTCAGCCCCTCAAAATAATTTCTATTGATTTTTAACCATACCTCTCTCTCTTATTTCTACCCTATTTTTAATTGCCATTTTCATTTTATCCCACTCGCTAGCCATGACTTCATCTTCCCTAACAAATCTTGAATAATTTCCAGTACCTACTCATTAAAATCATCTCTGTTTAGCACGTAGGTGGGAAAGTGCCAGTGTCTCATTTTTACTTCTTTACTCCATATTTTATCTTAGTTTTTATTGGTGCATGATCTGAAATAGTTATTGCCAAAGATTTCAATTAAATCCACATGTTCATAGGCAGTACAATTTCTACACAGTCTAGCCCAGTTATCTTACCTTACGGAATAATACTGTAAATTCTGCCCAAATTCCTACTACTGAATTCACATCTACCATACCAAATATTTTCATAAAAGTCTTCAGAAATATACCCTCTTTTGATATATTTTCCCTATGCCCCCCGATACATCTTCACTATTGCAAATCAAGTTCCAGTCCTCACATATAACATTTCCTGCTGAAAGGTAATTATTTCTCCTAAAATTTTCTTAAGCTCCATAATAGCAGTTTTTCATGTAATATAAATACATGGCATCATAATCCTCCTCATTTACCAATAGCCCCTTAGTACCACAAATCCACCATTGTTTTTTTCCCTTTTCTAGTACTATTGGAGCCCCTCTATAAGTCATTACTCCCCCTTTTCTGTCACTGATATTCCGCTGAATAGCCATTTTGATATCCTTTCTCTGTCGAATTCACATGCTCATTTCTTTACAAATGTATCTCCTGCAACATTGCTACTTGTTCTCTGCATTTTTACTATAATTGAATACTCTACTTTTTGTCTATACCTGCAAGACCATTTACTTTCCAAGACAATATGGATAGAGTAGCCATCATGATAAAAAGCTATTGTTCCCACCTATTATACACAACAGATTTTTGAATATGTATGTCTAACTTTTGTTTTATATGCACACACTGATGTCTGGCAGGCTGATCTTTTATACATTTGTTTCTTCCCATCTTCATTTGAACCCAAGTCTTATTTTTAAAACTTTTTTATTTTAATGAAAACCCTCCAACACACACAAAAAAAACTAAATAAATTTTCAGAACACCCTATCCCATATTAACTTAGAACAAACACACAAAACTATGTACAACTTCAAAAATGAAATTTAACTCTCCAGATTGGACTAATTGCCTCACACTGACAGCTGAACCCCTAGGCATTACCTTACCTAAAATTAAGATTATCTATGTCAGTGCACACATATTACAGTCTATGTTCCAACTTGCACCGATTGCTGTATGTTCTGTTGTCACTATTCT
Organism: Protopterus annectens; assembly: GCF_019279795.1. Taxonomy (NCBI): domain Eukaryota; kingdom Metazoa; phylum Chordata; order Ceratodontiformes; family Protopteridae; genus Protopterus; species Protopterus annectens. The sequence continues at coordinate 1,745,313,068 of NC_056728.1, read as the reverse complement.
CCTCCCAGATATGAAAAACAGCATATATGCTTTTAGAAAACAACTGCAGCCCTACGAAAAAGTGCACTGGCTATCTATAAATAAAGCAAAACTGTACACTGTTCTTTTAAATGCATTAAAGTATTAAGGCTGCCATCTCTTATTTGTGTCCTGCCTTTAAACTATGCAGTTCCCCTCAACAAAGAATGCTCAAAACTCTCAAGATTAATTGCCTGCACCTGCAAATATGGCTTATCAGCATGTAAATGTAATCAGCAATGAGAAAAACAGCTAAGGACTCTGCAGATGTACTATGAAGGAATCTATGTAAATTTCACTCAGAACATAACGTACCACTAGCTTCAGTTGCAGACTTATTGACTTCTACGGAGAACACTTACTAATGGAAAACAACAAGCAAATATCTTTGCAAATGCAATAAATGTAACATTTTATGGCTTTCATAATTTTATTTTGCAAGCCTACTTGCATAGAAAAACACTTGTCTCTAGCTTAAGCCAAGGGCATTAATCTTGACATTCACTCTTGTAAAATTAATAAACATTATCTTAAAGTCTACATATAACCAGTGCACTTTTATACCTCACCCCACCCCCCAGCAGTCCAAGATCACAGCATTTTAACTTCAACTTGCTTTTGTCTAGACTTTCTTCTCTTTATGCTGTAAAGCCTATATTTCTTAAAACTAGAAAAAAATACTTATTTACTTTAATAGCCTCCCCATTCAAAATGCCCATTGCTACAGACTACACAAAACAGCTTTAATGTAAAACGTGCAGTTTATAGCTTGAAATGTTTTATACAAATATTAATAGGAATAACACTGCTTTACTTAAAGTTACTTTGTTTCCCTTTTAGTGTTTTTCTAAATAATAAAGATAAAGTAGGGTATATGCTTTACAGTCCCTCCACAAGTTTAACAATGTCAACAAAAGTCCAGTCTTTCTCAGCCTCTTTTTCTTGCAAAGCCATTTTTCACAAATGTGATTGATGCTCTATAATTTCTCCATTATTCTCTGGTAAAAGTCCAAGGTACTCTTGATTTTTCTAGACAACTTCTGTGCTTTTTTCTGCCTCTCAAGTGTTTACCTTTGGAAAACTGGAAAGGGTTTCACTGGCAAAGTCTCTCAATGAGGTTTATTGTCAGAAGACTAAAAAGAGTGTCCTGTTTGCCGTTTTTTTTTTTTTTTTTTTGGCTAGCCTATTTCTTTTTTAGCCTGTTTTTAATCCAAAAAGGGCGTTGATACTCCAGGAAAAAATATTCTGAATATAGAGGGATACAGCAGCTTGAATCTCACACTTGCCTCTTGTCATTCCCTGATTGCTTGAATACATTATGCTTCTCTTCTGTCTGGTATACAGTAAATATTTTCCATAAACACTAAGCTAGCTCCAATTTTTAATACTTTTCTATTCTGTCACAGTTTTGTGAGGATCAACTCTTTGTTGGTAGGATTGCATCTTTATAATATAGGTCTTGGGTGCTTTCTCAAGGCCAAGTTTGAAGCATACACTTAATGTGTCCTTTCAATAAACAAATCCTGCTGTGGAATACCAGTCCACTTACTTGTGCTTTCATAAAATTAATAGTGTGTTCCTTCCAGTTTCTCTGGTACAACAAAAAATCTTAGTTTTTTTTCTGCTCTCTCTGAGTTCTATCTCTGCCATTTTTTAAACATCTCTTCTTGAGAAGCTTCACATCTAGCCTTCTTTTTCATTTTGTTTCACCCTATAATTTTTTCAGTTTTATCAGTTCATCTGAATAGCTAGTTCTCCAGCATTTTATTATTTGAGTTGATGTATTCTTTCAATGTTTCATTCATTTTAATCACCTCTAAATTCAATTGATTTATTTTTTCCTCTAAATTACTGGACGCCATCTCTTGTACCAAAGCGGAAGTCTGAACTCCTTTTTGCTGAACAGTTGTAGGATACTTCCCAGCCAGTATTTTCTCTTCACTTTTTTTCTGGTGGATTTTCAGTCATGTTCTCTAAATTTCTTCTTTGCTGGCATTCAGGCATATTAGGCAGCAAATGAACTTTACCCAAGCTGACAATAACATTGACTCATTTTTCAATTTCTGTTTTCTCACTCTGAGAAATAAAAGTAAGCTGCTAATCAGTGTGCAGCAATCTTGGAAGCAAACTCCATGTCTTGAGGAAGAAAACCCATCGTGAGGTATGTATCCAGAAGACAGGCCAGAAACTTGGCTAAGTTTCTGGTGTCATTCTAAGGGGATTCAGTGTCTGTCTGCCTGGGATGACATGATTGACAGACCTTGATGCTTTGCTAGATATGGCCTGCATCTGTCACCCCTGGGATTCCAGGTATTGGCTAGGGTTCTTGCCACCCCTATAGTGCCTTTTTCAGGCAGTGTTCCAAAGACCAAATTACCACCATAACAGCTATAAACAAATGCAATCTGAGGGTCATGTTGCTTAATGCTAAAAGTCTAAATCTCAAGATCCACTCGCTCGAAGTACTCCGCAAAATGGAGAACGTCAATATTTGTGCTATAACAGAGACCTGGTTTAAAGTAGCAGAAAGCACCCCTGCGCTTCCAGGCTATGACTCATTCTGCACCTTTCATCCCCAGAATATGGCTGGAAGCCATAAATGAGGTGTTGTCTCCAGATTCATAAAGGATCTGCACACCTCCAGACTAATAGCCCAAAATAATGCATCTGAGATACTCCAGGTAGAACTAACATTGGGTAAGATGGCGATTCAGGTCATAGCCTGCTATAGGATCCCTACCATGTCCTCAGACTCTCACTCCACATTCTTAAGCACCCTGGAATCTATCAAGATCCAGCCCAATACACTTCAACTACCCATCCATCAACTGGGAAAACTACTCATGTACCAATGCACTGGCCCAACACATCTTGGAATTCATCAGTTCCAATGCCCTGGACCAACTCATTCTGACCCCCACTAGGGGAAGCAACATCCTTGACCTGGTTATCAGTAATATGGGTGACCATTGCTCTACACCAATAGTCAATGCATCCCTGGTTAGATCCAACCACAAACTAATCACCAAGGAAATGTACATCCCCCCCCGCCACAAAGGTAACCACCTTGAAAAACTTCTCCAAAGCTGATTTTGGGCTCCTAAAAACAGAGGTGGTTAACTTCACAGCACCCATTCCACAGGAAAATAACTGCATGACTGCAGAATCATACACAAATGCACTGTACAAACACGTACATAAATGCATGGAACTAGCCATACCCAATAGAACCAAGTCGCTCTCCTTCAAAAAAAGGCAGCCAATCTGGTGGTCCCAAGCCATCAGTAAATTCTACAACAGAAGGAAGAAACTGCTACAGAAAAAGTCGAAGTCTGAAGACTGGAAAAACTTCCTTATCAGCCTCAACAAAAAGTTGAGATCCCTTATCAAATCCTCTAAAGCCAGCTATGAAGGCAAAATTGCAGCAGACACTAAAAACAACCACAAAGCCTTCTATAGCTATATCAAGAACCTCCACGGCAATACCAAGATTTGCTTTGAGTTAGTACACAATGGTACATCCTATACTGAGCCAACAGATATTACCAACATACTGGCTGACAGATTCAGTGCCAACTTTACTCCTCTCTCACCCCCAAAAGGACCACTCACAATACCTGGAGAATGCCAGGTACCCAGCATTTCTGGAGTACAAGTAAAAGTGGCTTTGTTCAAGACCAAGGATACAGCATCCATGGGACCCGATAATATCCCTGGGTGTGTTCTACATGAACTACAAAATGAACTGGCACCACATCTGTGTGCCCTGTTCAGTCACAGCCTTACCTCAGGCTTTGTCCCTACCAAGTGGCACACTGCCACAGTCATCCCTCTACATAAAGGGGGAGCGACTACAAACCCCGGGAATTATCGCCCCATTAGCTTGACGAGTCTGATATGTAAAGCTATGAAGTGCATCATCATGGACCTGATTAACAAAGATATAGGTAATCTCCAAACTCTAGACCCCACGCAATTTGGCTTTAAGGGGAGATCCTGCCAGCTCAACCTCATTGACTTCTTCAAGTCAGTCACCAAGGCTGCAGATGAGGGTACACAGCCTACCTCGATCTGGCCAAGGCCTCTGATAACATCCCTCACTCAGGAATTACTAACAAACTCACCAAACTAGGCATCAACCCCTATATCACTAGGTGGGTTGCAAATTGGCTCGTAAGCAGGACCCACAGAGTGAAAGTAGCAGATTCCAAGTCAGACTGCTGACCAGTCACTAGTGGAGTACCACAGGGATCGGTCTTGGGTCCTCTCCTGTTTGGCATCTACTTCTCAGAAGTCCAGGCCAACACAGAGGGACTCAGGCTGACCAAGTTCACAGACAACTGCAAGCTGGGAGCCATTATTAACTCCCCAAGTGACAGAGACATCCTCCAGAAAGGCCTCACTGAGACCAATGACTGGTAGCGCAGCCATGGCCTTAAGCCGAATGCCAAAAAAAAGAGTTGTCATTCCCTTTGAGAAAAACTCAGTTCCCACTAATTACCACATCGATGGGAGCCCATTGAACACTTAAGGTGTTATAAGAGATCTGGGCACCCAGGTTGACAGCAACCTCTCCTGTTGCCACCACATCACCACTGTGGTCAGAAAGTCCTTCTATGTGACACATCTCATAACCAAGGGTTTTGCATCCAGGAAGAAAGAGGACATCATCCCTCTCTACGCTGCCTTCATTAGACTGCTCATCAAGTATAATGCCCCACTTGGCATGTAGCTCATTAGACACCTGCAACAGCTGGAGAGGCCACAGAAGTACCTCACAAAGAGGATCCTAGGCCTTAAACGCATCTTACATGGATAGACTCAAGAAACTTCAACTATTCTCTGTATCTTATCATCTACTTAGAGGCAATCTCTGCTTGACTTACAAAGCCATGTCGGACCCAGCCCTGCTAGAAACGCTACATCTAAAGAAATCCCAGTTCCTCTGCACCACACGCTCCCATACTTCCCAACCATACCTATTTACTTGGTTTTTTACTGAATTTTGGGGTCTAAATAATGGGGTGCCACGATTCCCGAGTGGCACCCCTTCATTTCCAATTTTGTTCTAGTTTGTTTTTATTTTTCGCGCTTTGTGAGCTGACATCATCAACTCTGTCAGGGCTACCAGCCTGTCTATATTCAGCTCAAGAGGTTTGCGATGTCCATGCATTTCCATCTGGGCACTCATGTTTCAAATGCTCTGCGAGTGGGAATGGACCGAACCTTTATTTTATTGTGAAACATTTTGTGGGGCTGGCTGTTCAAATGCAAATGGACTTTTATTTTATTCTGAAGGAAGCTTGTGGGGCTGCTGTTCAAACGGGAATGGACCTTTGTTTTATTGAAGTAAGGAAACCTTTATTTTATTCTGAAATGGGGAAATGGCATTTATTTTATACTAGATGAAGTGTGTGTGTGTGTGTGTGTGTGTGTCACTTTCTATTTAGCTTATATGCTTGCATGTTTTCCACCTAAAGTTAGCAGCATAAGCAATTAGTGGGCACTAAATGACTCTGAAGTGCAGATTATTTTGCAGCGTTTAAGCGAGTATTGTCATTTATCACAGAAAATTTGGATTACATGAAGAAATAAACAATGCGGTCTTAATCTAAATCTAAGGATTTTGTGAGGCTATAACTGCTGCAAAAACAATCATACTTTTTGAAAATTTGTTATATCTATTGTGCAGATATTGTATCAGTTGTATTTCTTCACTTTCCTGCATAATGCAATTGTTTTATTTTTGACTTTGCTTTTCCAATTTTCAAACTTTAATCAGCTGACGTAATATCATAGCAGTTAATATAATTTCATTTACAATATCCTTATAGATAAGTAGTCTTTCCATAGTTCTAGTTGTGAAGTTTAGTCATGTTTAGTTATTTATTATACCATGACTCCTGAAAACGTGGCCAGCTACATCAGAAGATGCCAGACATCTGTATGCCATTATTTAAGAAAAGTAACAGTTTGACCAAACTATTGCTATATTAACCCTAGTCTTATGAGGTTCAGTTTTGATCTGTCATCCCTGGTGTTGATCTGCCAAAAACTTTACATATTGCATTGTTCCCTGGTCAGTGGCGGCACTACAAGGGGGCACACAAGGGCATACCCCCCATGAGTTCCCCAGTACCTGGAATACTAAATAAAAAAAAATAGTTTTTTTAAATGAATCCCCCATTCCTTTCAAGGCAAGTGCATTTCCTGCTCAGATGCTCAAGGACAGTTTGTCTTCCTGCTCAGCTGACAAATGCAAGGACTGTCTTCCTGCGAGATTTTCCCACTCAGTTGCTTCAGTGAGAATGAATCTCTTTAAATTGAGAACAGACCTTCTTAGTGTGTGATGAAGACCTCAGACTATCACTCTACACCACACACTCCTAGAAACAGATGGACCTTTTTAGTGTCGTGTGTGTGTGTGTGTGTGTGTGTGTGTGTGTGTGTGTGTGTGTGTAAATGCTCCCATTTTAAAACACCTGGTGTCTAGAGGTACTCAGACTCAAACCCTGCACCTTGGGTACAAGGTAAAAAGGGCCTAAATTCCCTAGACACCACCACTTCTGAATTTATGCCTCATATTTTTGATCTGTTCCTCATAAAATCTGTGGTTTTCAGGATTTTTGTGGCAAATCACTGCAGGGTTGAATTCATTAAATAATGACAGGCATTTGAATTTCAAACTTCATATTCTTCAGAAAATAAATGGTAACACAAAACCTTTTATTCTAGCAATTTGCTAAGTTTATAAGATCAGTATTTGAAATTTGTCCCTATTTTGGGGCTGTATTCCCCCATTATTGGCTTTGTCCAGGTTTTTTGTGCCAAGAGGTTGAGAGCTATGGTGAGAAATGAGAACTGAATTCACTAAATTATAGCCATTTACGTTTCAGTCTTCCTATCTTTTAGGAAGCTACTGATTTGGCATAGTGATATGTTGCTCTGATTGTAGTGCACAGGGTCCTGAGTTCAAGGGCTTGTGAGTGAAATGCATGGTGGTAACATTTTATTCTAGCAACTTTCCAAAATTATACAAGCAATGTTTAAAAAGTGTCCCTGGTTTTTGGCCTTTTGTCCCCCCCCCAAACCCTGAAATTGAAAATAAGTGCGAGAAGCTGTGCAATATGCCTATGACTTACACTAATGTCATTTTATTTATACTGTGGGTGTGTAAGTAGACCTTTATGATGGAAATGTTCTGAATTGGGCAGTTTTGTCATTGGTTCATGCATTTTGTTTCATTGCCTACAGCCTACTGGAAAAATATTTAAACAATAGATTTAAAATGTGCTCTAACAAGTGTGCTGTATTATAGAAGGAATATCATTTAATAAAATCAGGAAGGTGTATCAAAGAACAAATGTTTCTTGTTTTGTGTGCAAGTGGCCAATGATTTGAAAACAGCCCAAAGGTAATCTTTATCCACCACTGGCCAGATGCATTTTCTTTGGCTGTGGTATGGGTTTCAATGCTGTTTCAATGAATGTGAGTTTCAAGGGCAGAGAAATTTTAATGCCAAGTCTATTTTCATTGTGAGACAGTGTTGCTTTGTTTAGCAGATGTCTTAGTGTTTGTGCATTGGGCTGTAAAATGTAAAAATAAAATCCAAATAATCACTGTAGAAGTAAAGCAGTATGCACATATTAGTGTTTATGGTAAATGGGGTGAAATAGCCAGGTAATGGAACATTGGACTCTGGTGCCATATTTTGGTTGCCTGTTCTTCAGTTTGCATTTGAAAGTTGGTATCCCTCAATTCCATCGGAGTGGGTGGGATTACACAATTATTAATGCAAATTTTATGTTAATCAGCGTACAGATTTGTACCTATTTTTCATGGGCCTTGTTCAGATTTTTGATGTTTCCAGGTTGAGAGATATGCATGTTCCAGAGCACTCAACCTTATTACCACAATCAACAGAACATGCTGGAAGGATAGGTTCATCACCCAGAGATTGCACATGCTCTGGAATAGGCTTCCTATACATGTCAAGCAAAGCACCTCCCTGGCCCTCTTCAAGAGAAATCTCGATGAGTGGATGAGTAACAGAAAATTCATCCCAGGGATCACTCCAGCAGCTCTACTGGATAAGGCACTGGGAATTAACCTCAAGCAGCACGATGCCAGGGCACTTTTTTGGCTAGGCTTGTGAAGACTCCAGGGCCATTAGCCAATACACACCTATGAACAATACACTGTGAGAAGGAATGTGAGAATATTTCTCAGTGTCCACTTGCAGTCCCACACTAAGAAAAAAAATTCTTTACATAATCCAGAGATTTTTTTATAATTTGTAGAAGTATCTGCAAATATAAGGCAGTTGTTTAAATATGAAAAATGTGAAAGCCAAGCAACCTAGAATGGACTACTACAGGAGACAGGCATTTTATAAACTCAATTGTAGCTGTAAACAAGCCAAAGGGTAAATCAGAAAACTGAAAATGTAAACTAGACACAGAAAATGTAAAAAAAACATTTGAAATATTTGACCATTGGAATGTGATGATACATGTCTCTTAAAACTAGAATTACTAGAAAACTCAGAGTTGGAATGAGAGATGACAAGAGTGTTTAGAGAAAGTATTTGAATGTGGGGATTTTTATATGAAGGTTTAGAAAGGATGGGCATAGGACAGATCTCCAACTGCTCTTTTTCTTTGGCATGAGAAAGATTCCTAAATAGAACTTTTTCTCTAATCGATCTAGGGGAACAGGCTCTATAACTCCCAGAAATAGGGAGGGTTTATTGGATGGATGGAAAAGAAACCATTGAAAAGGAGGATGGAAGTCCCCCTACCAACTGCAACCTTCTTGAATGATTCTCAGGACACAAGTGTCTTATATCTGTTGCCACAGACAAAATTGAAGACCTAGACTTTATGAAGCTTTACACGAATGCCAGAGTGGGAGAGGGGAATAGAGTCATATTGATTTGTGTGGCTGCTTTTGGTCCAGATAGGCTAATCCCTTCTTTTTACTACTCCCTGCCACTGCCTTTTGAATTTGTGCTTACCTGCAACTTGCTGAGACTGCTTATTTTCTTATAAAAGAAACCTGAAGTGGAATGAAAGTGTCTTTTTTGGCTTGAAAAAATCTGTGTTAACTACCTAAATTAACTTTCCCATTTCAACAAATTTTATGAGGATCTTAGCAAAGGAAGGGAAAAATAACTCTTCTTTATCGGGGGGGGGGCATTGAACAGCTCAGCTTTCACATCCTCTGGTAAATTCTGACGATGCAGACAGGCAAATCTTGTCAACACAGATCAAGTGGCAACAGCTCCAGAAACATCTGCAGTGTCATGAAAACATTTTGAAGTATTTAGTTACTGGGGACAGAAGAAATTAAATGAGAAATTAAATAATTTGGAGATGTCGATGTGTGAAAAAGGAAGACTGTCAACTAACCTTCTCATATTGACAAAGAAATCTGGCAGAAAATTAGAGGTGTGAGCCTGAAAATGTACTATTCTGAAGGCTAAGCTGGAAGAAGTATACACTCTCTTCCCAAATCTATCAAAAGTTTTTCTGTCCTTGTCAGATGGAATAGGGTTAACTTTCATAAGGTATTTAGCAGAAGATGGTTTTGTCACAGAAATTACTGCAGAGTCTTACCTAAGGTTTGAAAAATGTTTGTGGGGCTAGAGAAAATTATATAATAATTTATCAGATTTTCTGGGGGCAGTATAGCTGTCAGGCAAATTGCTGGCTGCAAAAAAGCATCCTATAAGGCTGGCAAAACAAGAGGAACAGATGCAGGTTGAGTGAAATCCACCGTTTGCAAATTATAAAATATTTTCTGGGACTGTAGTATTTCTTTTTGCTCCCACTGATATAAGGTTATAGGTTAGTACTAGGCTAACTGCCCTTGCAAGCCATTGTAAGCCTAGCCAATCATCCCTTGTGAGACTCAAACCCTGCACCTTGTATTTGTAAGGCAAACACCTTAACCAACAAAATCACTAGCTCAAAGCCCAAGCAACAAATTTTGACAGAAAAGTTAAATATTTACTCATAAAAATTAGTAAAATGGAAAATAAAGCAGATACATACAGTATAACAAATGGTATACAATGCAGTGGTGTTAAGAGACAGAGTTTAAAAATGCAGTGTGGAGTAAATACCATCCAACATACACACAGACTTACTACTTATTCAAGCAGTATGGTATACCAGTAGCATGCAGTTAGTCTTAGACTCGGCCAAATACAGTTGCATTAAACAACAGCATCACATGCAAAGAAAAAAAAAACAAACTGGGTACCAAGTTGACAGGCTGCAATATGCACAGTTCCCAATTAAGCCAACAGAGACTGTGGATGTGACTACATTATTGTGTACAAAACAAGTAAAGCGCATCTGTCAGTGGAATAAATCAAACAGCTATTACTTAGTCAACAATTAAAAAAAAAAAAACTCAAACAGATACAGTACAGCATGCAGCACGTACTATACCTATACAGGAAAGTGAATACATATGAAAACTGAAGCATAAAAAAGAAACAAATGTTAAATAATTAAAGACAATATGTCATTGTCACTGCTGGTGGTAGTAGGGGCTGGAAATCAGCTTTATGTCTTGAAAAGTACTACTGTTCATCACTTTTGGAGTCATTTGAGTACTAAGAATAGAACAATGCATAAAAAGGCATTAGCCAGCAATAACTGTGGAACACTTCTACAGGACTAGTCCTGAAGGTATGTCACAAAAAACTGATACCATTCACAGTGTAAGTACTATATTACTGGTAAAAATATATGGATACAAGTTGATATTTGGTTAGAAAAAACGTACTGCCAATAAAAGAACACTTTTAAAGCAGTGAAGATTAGTAAACACCAGCAGCAAGCTAGATTCTACAGGCTACCCTAAGGTACAAGGCAGTTAAACTAAACTAAACAGCAATAAAGCAGGGACCTTTCACTTTAAACTCACATAAAAGGTAAAACATTGCAGCTACTTTGTACTGGTTTCCAGTGGTTCTGTAACTTGAAATCATCTCTATAATTTAGGTTTCACAGCCGAGGGTAAGAACTGTTTGAAGTCTGTATAACACAATTTTTGCATTGAAAAAGACAACTATGCAAAGGGTAAAATGCTGCTGCTGACCTGTATCGCTTTCCTGTACAGTTCTCCAACTTAACATTATTTGTATAACTATTCTGGTGTAAAAGTGCAAGAATAATGATGGTCTGAAGTGTGGTCAACACAATTTTGCATAGTAAAATGCAAATATATAGTGGGCAAAACAGAGTGACTATTTTGAACTAATTTCTGGAGTGGTTCTTCAACTTTAAACCATGTCACTCATAATATTCCAGAAATAATTTCAAAAACTCAAAACATATTCATAAAAATTATGTAATATGTTAAAGTAAGCATAATGCAGTCACTCATAATATTCCAGAAATAATCTCAAAAACTCAAAACATATTCATAAAAATTATGTAATATTTTAAAGTAAGCATACTGCAGTTTCTACATACAGAAATAGGCTGCATTTGTGGTTAATATTCCCAATATCCATTTCAACATTTTCTGGTAATTTTTGAAAGCTGCACAACATTCTAAAACCTATAATGGTATTGTATCATCTTTTTACTATACTTGTGTGCACTTTCACTTGAAAACTACCTGAGCAAACAGCACAGAATATGGATTGAATATGAATAGGGGAATAATAATAGTAATAACAATAATTGTATAAAACTTCTCTCTTTAGGACTGAGCTGATATGTCTATTGAAAAAACATTTTTAAAGTGCAAAAAAAAAAGAGAGAGAGACAGTACTCCAAAATCATTACATTATCTTTTTATTTCAGTACTATCTTCCAAAAAAGCCTGTATAAAAGTAGTAAAATATAATGTAAGAAGTTAAACCATTTTTCATTAGCAATGACAAGTCAATTGCTTTTTTGTATTTTTTTTGGAAAAAGATGAAGTGCAATGAACATTCAATATGGATATCAGGCATGAGCCAAATGAGGAATAAAATGGCAAAAAAATAAAATACAAATGCCTACAACAAGAAAGCATAGTTGTTTGAGGATTCCAGTATAATAGTAGCAATCTGATATCCTTTTCCTGGTCTCATTCAGAATCTCTGTTAGGAGCTATCCAGTGAGAGTTGTTTTCGCAGTGATGAATAAATTGCAAAATGTTGCCTGCAGTTGCCAGCTATGACCAACAGATAATACTGCACTAGAACATGAAACACGAGCACCATATTTTTTGAAGCCAAGCCATCTCCTAAACAATTTGCCAGTGAAAATGTACAGACTTTACATACCTTGAACACTAGCTAATGAAAATATATGCACATCATAGCCAGTAAACAAACAGTGGAGCATCTATGCCCATGAATAAACATTTATCATAGGTTGTGGCTATGTCTTTCTCTTCAAGATGTAATGATGGCAGCTTCATTAGGCAACATCCACGTAACCATACTATGTGGAAATGCCATAAAAATCAAGGCTTTGCACACAATCTACATTAACAACCACATAAATGCAAGACCTCTCCTTAAAACTGGGAGATCTCGGTCAATAGTTCAATTAAAGCATCAATCAGTGACTCAAAAATACACACTTTAAAAGACAAAAACATATTCAAGTTAACAGAAAAGTTGGAGGCTAGAAAGCAGTGTTGTGTAACAAGGCTTAATAACATTCACACATTAGATGTGATCAAACTCAATCTAATTAATTCTTTGGAATGTCTGTGTACTACATAAGCAAATCACTAGAAAGTTCATTAGCATTTAAGAGTAGAAACCGCATATCTAACACTCCATTTTAATTAGGAAAACATTTTGATGAGGCAGCACAGATTATATTACATGAATAACTGTAAATTAACTTTAAAGATACACTAAGCATATCGTGGGTAATTTACATAAACATATATACATATATATATATATATATACACACACACACACACACACACATATGAAGAGACAGAGAAAAGTATTTTTAATAATGCAACTTTTCAGTCTTTAGACTAATGTAGAGTTAAAATTAATTCAATCTACTTGGCTTCTTTGAAAGTCTACAACATCCAGGTAATTTAAAATAAGTATACTATACAGACTGGACAATTGGACTGACTTTTGGCACAGCTGTCAGTACGTCTGCCTGGTTTCATCAACCATAAGTGAACATTTTAATAGGACTACATAGATTAGACATCTGATTTTGCTTTTGAGAAAGATGTTACTGCACATCTTAGGCAACAACCTAAGTGCAAGCGAAACATAAAAATAAGAATTCCCCAAGTGTGTACTTAACTTTAGATGTCTAGAAGAAGAGGAGCAAAGCGATCACTCTGACGTTCGACAGCAGCAGAAAAGTTCTGAGGTCTGTCTGTGCAGACGTCACATGTAAGGCCCCTGGTTTATGGCCCTGCGTGTGATGTCCTACACAGTAGCAGCAACCAGGCTTAAGCTTTTGCATAACAGCTGACATTTGGGTTGCCTGAAGCAGAGGATCCCACAGTAAGAATACTGCAACATGAGAACAGAAGGGCATCTGCTGTTTCTCTAGCTAAACGGCACTGAACAGTGCTTGGATAGCTTCCTACAAGGACCCTACAATAAAGAATTTCTGCAAAAGAATGAGCCGCATCCTACCCCTTTATTTTCAAAATGAGAATATATAACTAATCTGCTCAAGCTTCCTTTTAGATCCTGCTAATTGTTTAGTTGTTTGCTTTGGGTTCTTTCTGCAGGCCACTGAACAGAAAAGGACCCTCCTGAACATCCCCTTGCTGGCTTTGCTACAAATCTGGGAAGCACTAGGAGAGCATCAGAAAAAGGAGACAAGCAATTCTCTCTTATTTGTGAATTTTCTCAATTGTAAACACTTTTAAACTACTTGTTTTAACTCAAGCAATTGTAATCCTAGGCTGCTACAAAGTTGGTTTCATCCACTTATCAGGACTTAGTATTTTTAGCCACGTTCAAAGCAGAGAAATATGGAAATCAAGAAAAGGTACAAATGGAAAAGTTTATGGAAGAATTAAATATGTCAGGGATAGAGGTAGATGAGGCCCAATTACTAACAGTTAGGATAAGAGGAGATGAGATAAAAATGGTTATGTATAACCAATCTACAGGAAAGTCCCCAGGAATAGATGGTATGCCTGTGGAAGTTTGGAAGCTAGGAGGGAAAAAAAACTGATAAAGCTCTGGAAGGTTTTGTTTAATACTATTTTAAGAGAAGGAAGTACCAGCATCCTGGAAAAAAGTGGCGGTAGCTGTAATACCTAACGAGGGTAAAGATCCATCAGATTCAGCTTCATACAGGCCCATTTCAATACTAAACCATGATTTTAAAGTGTTTATGTCTATAATGGCTAAGAATGGTAAAAGTCATACCAAAATTGATAGACATGGATCGGTGAGTTTTTTTTTTTTTTTTAGGAGTGGAGACAAACATTTGACAACATTAACAGAACATTGATGATCCAGACAGAAGTAGAATGTAAGAAAATACCACTGTTATTTGTGGGTCCTGATGCAGAGAAAGCATTTGACAGAGTAGACTGGGACTTCATGAGCATGGCAATGGAAGCATTTGCTTTCCCTGATACAACTGCAAGTTTGATTAGGAGTATATATGAGGGATCGGAAGCAAAAATTAAAGTGGGTGGGGTACTCTCTGATAATTTCTGCTTAAGAGGAGGAACCAGGCAGGGGTATCCTCTTTCCCCTTTGTTGTTTTCATTATATTTAGAACCACTGGTAAAGAAAATAAGGGACTCGTAAATTCATTCAAACTCGGAAAAGCTGGCTCTATTTGCAGATGATATTATTTTATACATGACAAAACCAGAAATGGACATTACAGTTTTGTGGAACATTTTAAGACAGTTTAAAATCTTTTCAGGATACAAAATTAATAAAGCTAAAACAAAGGCAATAGCAGTAAATTATGTACCCACACATGAATTGGTCCAACAACATCCTTACTTATAGAGACATGATAAAATGAAGTATTTAGTAGTATGGATTAGAAATGACTCTGTTGTGGCAGCTAAGGATATGTGGGAAGAGACTAAACAGAAGATAATATAAAAAACGACAAACTGGAGGGTTTGTTATACGGATATGGACAGTAAGATACAAGCAATTAAAATGTTTTTAGTCTCTTTAATCTTATAAACAGGTCAGGCATATTTTTATCAACCAGAGAAGCTGTGGATTGCACTTGAAAAAGAGATGAAGGGTTTTATCTGGGAGGGGAAGATGGCAAGGAACAAGTAGGATAAGCTGATTCTTTCACTAGAACAAGGCGGACTAGGATTACCCAATTTGAGGGGGTATTTTAGACCAACAGTTAAGGCTCTTATACATAACACAAGCAAACTATCATTCAAAGTGGAAAAGGATGATGATGATACAGGGGTTAAGTTCAAGAAACAAGGAGAGACTGGGATTCTGGATGCAGACTCTTGAATGACAACAATCACACAGAATATTATATTCATAAAAATAGCAGGCAGTATTTTAAGAACTAAACCAGCAAGGAAATGGAGAAAAAGAGATTCTGTTGATATGGATTACTGCAGTTAAGGATACAAACAACAGGCAAGAAGAGACTGGAATTTATTGGAGAAAACTAGCAAAGGAACCAAAGTACTAGGAGTAAATAACTAGAAAAGAAAAGGTAATACAATGGGAAGATGCCAAGAAGTTATTTGGACTGCAAGTTAGAGATTGCCTTCTCTATCAAGGATTGATATCAGAGTATAAGTATAAGAAAAATAAATAGGGGGGGCCTTAAATGAAAGACCAGGACCGATAGAGTTTTTACTAGAATCTAGAACAGAAACTGCTGTTAAAAAAGGAAAAATTAGTACAACATATAAAATATTGCATGACAACTATAAGAATCTATCAGTGGAGCTTAGAAAGGATTGGGAAGAGAGAATGGATAAGCAATTCACAAACAGACAATGAGGGTATATGTACATCGCTCAAATATGCAATAAAGTCTAGAAGATTTAGGACCTTTGCCTGGAAGTGTTTACATAGGTATTTTTATACCCCAATTGCAAAACAACAAATACGTACTGGAAACAAGGTCCATAGCCAAAACTGAAATTTATTCATGTATAAAAACAATCAATATTAAGTGCTTTTCATTTGATCTATGATGCAAACTTCTTCAGATAAAACTCCAGGTCTCACAAACATTTAAATAGGTTAAAATTATGTGATTATAATCATTTACATGCTTAATTGTCAAACAAAATAACCCTTTGAAACATCTAATTACTTTAAAATGATCCATCTAACCAAGAAACACAGGGGCAACCGGCTGGAGGAGGCTTCAATAATATTGTAAATAATTTGAAAATATTTGACCACAAACTTGTGAAGTGTAAAAAACTTCAATTAGAAATTGCCTACTTTAAAGAATGTATTAAACTTGACATCGTCCCAAAAGAGTTGCATACATGGCAATTTCCAACTGGTCCCGAAAGTGGTTCCGTTTTTCATCTTGAATTGATTGAACTATTTAATAAGCATGGATTAGAACTTTTAAACCTTATGCTTAAACATTATCAAAAAACAGTTGACACCTTAATGAAAGAAATTACAGTGTTGGACAGTACCATTAAGGGCGACACTGATTTTATGCGTTATCAATATGATTACAAGAGGTTGCTCACTAGTATTGACCAACAGATGTTAAAAATCAAGAGAAACTAAGTTGAAAAAATTGAAATGTGATCAAATGGATTATTTCAACAAAACCGCATACCCTAATCGACCATCTTCTCAGACATGGAATCGGGACAAAAACATGGACATAGCTATAGAACAAGAGAGAGATAATTTAATCCAAGAAGTGACAACGTCAGCAGTTCCATCAACTAGCAGGCCTGTGAGGAATGAACCTTCAACCGACCAAGTGAATAACAACAATAATAGAGTGAATTTTTCTTCTCTTTTAACAACAATAATAGCCAAAAAGACATTTACGCTCAGAAAGTAGTCTAACCATCAAAATTTTTACAATCCACGAACCCAAACCACAACCCAGGCAAAGGATACAATCAACATTCGTACAACACTCGGGGGAAGGCAAAACAAAAAAAGGTAACAGCAATTAATACAGATTAATAAATCATCTCGAACCTGCAATGTCATATTTTATTGAATAAAGAAGCTGACTTCAAAATTTACAATTATACAGATATAAGAATAGAAAGTGAATGGATTGAATTGATGTCGAAGGGGTTATCATTTGTGCTAGCATCGCACTTGGACTTCACAAACACTTTATTAGATTTGAAATGTTATGTTAGAAAATTGAATCTGGCTGTATTTTTGGTGATGTTGGGAATACTACTGAAAAGTTAAGAATTCCTAGTATTTATAACCCACCGACTCACCCTATATTAGCATTATCTGATAGAATTTGTAAACTAGATATCAGAACATTAAGTAATAGTAGAAGTAAATTTAATGAGTTTAAAAATGTTAACAACAATGACATTGAAATTCTGAATGACTACAGGCACCTCCCTATTAGAGTAATTAAACCTGACAAAGGGGGTGGCCTTGTGGTCATGAGTATACAGGATTATAATGTTAAAATGAAAGACTTATTGGTGGGCCCTACATATGAGAAAATAAGTGTGAATGAACTCAGTTCAGCATATAGGCATGTGAACTCATATTTTAATGATATGTGTATTCAGTCCACAATAGATGTCCATACGTTTAACTATATTACTACCTTATACCTGAGGACCCCGAGGGTTTTTGAACTACATAAACTTCATAAGTGTATTGACAACCTCCCAATGCATATGGTAGTAGATGCAAGACAGTCAATAACATACGCAAGTGCAAAAGTAGTCGACCTTGTACTTAAAAAAATACACAAAACAGGAAAAACAAATATGTTGCGACTCACGGTCTTTTTTGGAAGACCTGAATAAATTAGAATGCAATGAACAAACATCATAACTTTCTAACTATTGATGTCACAGATTTATATACTTCAATACCTCATTTGGAAGGTATTGAGTGGGTATCAGCGCAAATGAGAAAAATGGAAGGTTGTCCAGAAGAAAAACTCATCAAAGAATTATTGGACATTATTTTGTCATATAGTTTTGTTTCATTTGACAATGAAATATACCACCAAAAAATAGGGGTAGCAATGGGCTCACCATGTGGCGCAAGTTTTGCGAACATGGTGGTAGCCCATTGTCAAAAGGAACATATTTTTAATAACTTTAACATTAAAACCCAAATACATTACTACACCCAATTTTTGGATGACATTTTAAAGGGTGACCTCAAGACTGCAGATACACTAACTTCATATTTGAATAAAACCACACATTTTTTATATTTCACAAGAAATTTTGATACTGAATCTATAACATACTTAAACATTGACCAGAAAAAAGACAAACTTGTTAGGCTATAGGGCAAAAAAATCATCACAAAGCAATGTATTCAAATACGTTCTTGCATTTTACTAGCTCTCACTCCTATCAACAGAAAAATCAGTTGTTAAAGGGCAGTTGGTGAGAGCAGCAAGAATGGTGCTCCTAGAAAATGACTTTAAAGATGAATGTGAAAACCTTAGGTCAGTGTTTTTGAAATGGGGCTACCCAAATAAACTTATTTTAGATTTAATTAAGGAAGTGCATGTCAAAAGAGACAAAGGTATGTATCAACCGATTTTGAAATTAGGACTCCCAGGAGAGCCATTTACGCAGTTGAACATATCGGAAAGTAGACTTGAATTATCTAGTCCAAACATGTCAGATATGGGCAGTGAAGTGGACAAAAACAGTAGTTGTATGTACAACATAGGTTTTATTACTACGTCTAGCATACAAGCACTAAATATCAAAAGAATTATTATGAGTTGGAACTTAATTAGTACGGACAGGGAGATTTTAAATAAAATAGGAAATGACCCAACAGTAATTTTTAGGAGAGGATCCAACTTAAAAAAACATCTGGAGAAACCATTGTTTAATTTGACATGAAATGTAGGCATGTTTAAGTGCGAAATGTGTAATTTTTGTAAACATATTGAGGTTGGCAATACATTTCAGATACAGAACATATTTTATCTACACAAAAAATACAGTTGTAATTCTAAAATAGTTGTTTACTTAGCACAGTGTCAACTTTGTCCAGGCTTTTATATCGGTTAAACCGAATGTAAACTGAGGGAGAGAATGTATGAGCATTTTGTACTGTATTAGTAAAATTAAGATGGAAAATGCACTGGCAAGACATATTAGCCAGTTTCCCACACACTATTTCAAATTTTAGGCTATAGATCAAATAAACATAGAATTTAGAGGGGGCCCAATTCCCATCTTATTAGAAAAATCAGAGTTATTATGGAAATTACGTACTAATGCTTACACTTGCCCAGGCTTAAACGAAACTTGTTCTATTTTGTGTTTTCTAAAGTTAAAGAATTTAACTAGATAATTTATGAAATATGAAACAAAGAAATAAGTAATTCAGAAACACCATAGAACAGACTAAATAGAGGGTTTCATGGTAATAAACGTACTGTCCATCATTATGTGTAGACATATGTTTCATACAATTTGAATACTAGTGCATTTAGACATCTTTATATGGTTATTATGTCATTCCATAGTATTGTTTTGTTCTACCTGGCTGTTTACATTTACTACATTTACTGTATTTTTATATACAGAAATGGATATGTTTATGTATAAAAATGGATTTCTTTGCAAAAACAAAAATTGTTTTCCAAAAATGAATTATTCATTAGTTATTTAAAAGTCAAACTTCCATATGCGTTATTTTAAAGTAATTAGATGTTTCAAAGGGTTAATTCTGTTTGACAATTAAGCATGTAAATGATTAGAATCACAAGATTTTAACCTATTTAAATGTTTGTGAGACCTGGAATTTTCATCTGAAGAAGTTTGTATCATAGATCAAACGAAAAGCGCTTACTACTGATTGTTTTTATACGTGAATAAATTTCAGTTTTGGCTGTGGACCTCGTTTCCAGTACATATTTGTTGTTTTGCAGTTGGTGTATTTACTTTTGGTCGATTTTTATACCCCAAATAGACTCCAAAGAATTTTTCCTAAGGTGGACAGCAAATGTTGGACATATGACAGGGAAGAAAGAGGCAGTTGGGAGCATATTTTTTGCAAGTGTAATGAGCTGGCAGACTTTAAGGATTCACTGCGGACCGTTCTATTGGGGATGCTGGGTGAACAGATTGGATTAACTGGGGAAATGATTTTTTTTGAGTTATGATACATAATTGGAATTGCCTAGACATAGTAAAGCCTTGCTGATTGGATTAACTGGGGAAATTATTTTTTTGAGTTATGATACATAATTGGAATTGCCTAGACATAGCAAAGCCTTGCTGAATCTAATTATAGTGGCTGCCAAAAAAGATATTACTATAGAATGGAAATCAAAGTCTAAACCAACTTTACTAGAAGTAGAGAATACAGTAACAGAGATAAAACAAATGAATTGGGATTTTTAGAAAAGGGAAAGAGCAAACGTCATAGGAAAAAATGGGAATTGTGGGAACAATATAGGCAGAGAAGGAATGAGGTTTAAAAGAACTCAGGATTTGAATGAGCTGTATAATGCTTAAATGACAATGACTGGTTAGATTATAAGTGATGTATACGGTTTGTGACTAAAGTTGTTTCAGTGGTGTCTGTGATGCATAATGTTTGCAACTAAAGTGGTGAGATTGCCTATATCATATGTGATAATTTAATGTTTTTTGTTTAAAAAAATAAATCAAGATAGGTCCTTTAACAAAGCTGGAACTGAAGGAACTGCTGCTTACAAACAATGTAAGACCAGATCACAGATTACTTACGGAGAACTTCATTTTTGCTCATGTGTAGCTTGGCATCAAAATACTGTCAAATTTGCAATACAGGAGTTTGAACAACATTTTGCAGAAAAAGGAAGGTTGTTTGATAGCAAACGGTGACAGTATCTAATTTTGTCTAGAGAACAAGAACATGTCATTGAACACAGACTATCAAGAGTCCTATAGTAACATTTGACAAAATAATGTTGTTTGTGTGTTTTTTTTCTTTTTTTTATTCCATTTCTTTTTTTCTTTTTTGGACAAAAGTAGATATGAGGAATCTAGAGACGGAATAATTAAGGCTAAGTTTCTGAAACCCAGATCAGAAAATGAGCCTTAAAAAGGCAGTCATCAAGATGCAGTAAATATGCATTCCATGATCACTCAGTGCTGCTAAGGTAAGAAACAGATAATAAGAAAACAGCATGGGAACAAGTGGCAGACTAAAGGAGAGCAATAAGAAGTGAAATGCTGTTAACTCATTTGAAACTTGTAAACTCTTCTACTGTGAACTGTGCAAACTGGCACATGTGGACAGGTGTCTGAGAGACCTGAACTTAGCACACATTTTGGGGCAGTAAGGAATGGAGTCTGCAAAATTATCATTTGGGTGTTTAGAATAGACAAGTTCAAGTTTTCAGTGTTCAGACCCTAAGACCAACAAGTAATGCCGAATCCATCCAATTCTCTAATTTCTATTTTAAAATTGTTATGGCTCTAGAGCACTGGGTAGGGAGATGGTAGGGAGGGTAGGTGAGGAGGAGTGAAAGACGACAGCACAGATAAGTTATGGTAAGTACATAACTAAAATCTGATGTCTCTCTCATTCCTCCTAACAGTCAGTTGGGTAGAGTCCCCAGCTATACAATTCCTAGGTGGTCTCAAAGAATGATGTGCTGGAGCACTCCCAAACCAATGGAAGCTCTGTTCCTGGAAACAATGTCTAATTTGTAATGCGAGACAAAGGTGTGAGCTTTTGACAAAGTGCCTGTAGCACAGATGTCAACTAAAGATGCCTTGGAAGAAAAAGTGAATGAGGTGGACATAGACCTAGTTGAGTAGGCCTTAGAAGGATGAGCTAGCTGTAATCCATTCTTGGTATAAATCAAGGTAATAAAGTCTGCTATCCATTTAGCAAGAGTAACCTTTGAAATCACCTGACCTAGACGTCTATGAGAGAAGGACATAATCAACTGTTCTGATTTTCAAAAAGGTTGCTTCCTGTGAATATAAAAACGTAATTGGAAGTAATCTCTCCTCAGCCTAAGCAAGCAAATAAGAACACTAGTGAAATCCTCCAAAACAAACTTTGATTCCAAACTGGCCATGTCTACTAAAGCCAATCGGCTTTCTTCGCATATGTCCGCAATCTCAAGGGAAGCACCCAGATCTGCTCAAAACTGGTGGTCAAGGACACCACATACACAAATCCCATAGATATAGACAACCTGCTGGCAAACAGGTTCAATGAAAACTTCACCCCTCTGTCCCCTCTCCATCAGTAAACCAGGACATCCCCAGCACCTGCCCCCCCCCTTATCTCTAGAGAGCAAGTCATCACTGCCCTCTCAAAGGCAAAAAATACAGCTTCCATAGGACCCAATAACATCCCAGGCTGCATCCTACAGGAACTTACAGCACCATAAGGCACCCTATTCAACCAAAGCCTGAGTACCGGCTTCGTCCCAGCTGAGTGGAGGGCAGCCACTGTCATCCCCTTGCATAAAGGTGGAGCATCCACCAATCCAGGAAATTATAGACCATCAGCCTAACTAGCCTGATCTGCAAGGCCATGGAGGTGGATTATCATGGACCTCATTAACAAGGTCATTGGCAACTTCCAAACACTCAATCCCATACAGTTTGGTTTCATCATGGGAAGGTCATGCCTGTTAAGTTTGGTTGACTTCTTTGAAACAGTCACCAAAGCCATGTATGAGGGGAAGACTGTGTACACTGCCTACCTTGACCTGGCCAAAGCCTTTGATACTATTCCTTACTCGGGTATAATAGATGCACTCTCTCAACTAGTCATCAATCCGTGTTACCAGACGGGTATCAAACTGTTTCACTGATAGAACCCACCTAGTCAAAACAGAGGAAGCCACCTCAAGCAGTCGAACTGTAATGGGCAGTGTGCCCCTACCCCAAGGATTGGTCTTGGGGCATTTATTGTTTGGGATACACTTTTCTGAGGTGCAGGCCAAAACCAGTGGGCTATGGCTGACCAAGTGTGCAGATGACTGCAAAGCTGGGTGCTGTCATCAATTTCTCTAGTGATGTGGACACCCTCCAAGAGGGTCTCACCCAAACATATGACTGGTACCAGAAACATGGCCTCAAACTAAATTGCAAAAAATGCATCATCATCCCCTTTGGGGAGAGTGACGTCCCCACAAATTATCACATTACTAACAAGGTCCCAAGTACGCAATCAGTCATGAGGGACTAGAGCAACCAGATTGATAGCAAACTAACTTCTGACCACCACAATGCCTCTGTTGTATGGAAAGCTTTCTACATGGCCCACTTCATTAATAAGGATATCTCATCCACACACAAGATGGTCATAACATCCCTGTATTCTTCCCTTATAAGACTCATAGAGTACGATGCCCTTTTCTACATGTACCTCACAAAGCACATGCCGCAGCTGGAGAGACCACATAGGTTCCTCAACAGGAGAATTCAGGGCCTCAAACATCTACCCTACACAGACAGGCTAAAGGTCCTGTCCCTCTACTCGGTCTCCTACAAACTCCTCAGAGAAGACCTCTGTTTGGCATACAAAGCAAGCTAAGATCCCGCCTTGATGAGACTGCTGAATATCTGCAAGTCAAAGTCCACTCAAGTAACCTGCACTTGTGACCTCCACCTGGTCTGTGACAGGACTTGTTGGCAGGACAGATTTGTGTCCCAGAGACTTCCCCTTCTGTGGAGTAGACACCCGCTCCACGTCAAGCAGAATACCTCATTAACCATTTTTAAGCGCAACCTGGATAACTGGATCGGGAACAGACAATGTATCCCTGGGATTCCACCTGTGCCCCTGCTGGACAGGGGCATCACGTGCTGACTTATCAGAACATGGGCTAAATTCTTGGCTAGGCTTGTAAGGGCCTCGGGGCCAATAGCCTAGTAACTTCCTATGATAATGTAAGGAGGCTTAGAAGACAGAACCTGAATCTCATTAGAGTTTCACTTTGCTGAAGTGATGGTGATAAGAAAGACCATCTTCCATGAAAGAAACTAAGTCATAATCACAGGCTGGTTCAAAGAGTTTTTGAGTTGAGCCTTTCAAGACCAACGTGAGATCCCTTGTTGGGGAAGAATCTTTGACAGGAGGCCCGAGGAGGAAGATCCCTCTCAAGAAGGCCTTGCACAGTTTGGAAGTTAAAGGGGAACTGAAAACATTGCCGGAGTGAAAGTTAGAGATGGCTACCAGTTGAAGTATGATGGTAGAGAAGTTGGTTAGTTCTTTAAAGAGAGTTAGAAGGAAGAGACGGATAGCTGAAATCAGAGCTGAAAATGGTTCAATGTTCTCTTTATAGGCCCAGAAGACAAATCTCTTCCATTTACTCCCATAGACTTTCTTGGTAGGTGTTTTTTGGGAGGCCAGAATGTCTTGGACGGGGAAGCATGCCTGGACCTTCGAACAATCACTGGAAGTGGAGAAACCAAGCAATCAATTTAAGGGATATCAGACTGGGTTGAAAACCCTCTAATGGGTGAAGGAGGAAGTCTTGTTTGGGTTCCAGAATCCATGGAAGATATTTCAGGTGAGACCAGAGAAAGGGGAACCAAATCTGATGGGGCCAATAGGGGACAATGAGGATTATTGAGGCTTTGCTTTCTGAAGAAACTTTGGGATCAAGGGTATGGGAGATAAGTGTAGTGGAGACCGGGGAGCCAATCGTAAACCACAGGGTCCCTCGGGGACTCCCCCACAGGAGGGATTAGAGCAAAATAGTTGCTGCACTTGTTCTGGGGGGATGCAAACAGGTCGCTGCAGGGTTGGCCCCAATGGCTAAAGATCAAGTCCTCTACTGGTTGAATAGGGACCACTCATAATGGGTCAGGACAGACCTGCTAAGCTTGTCTGCCAGGACGTTGGATTTCCCCAGTATAAGAGTTGCAAGCAGAAGACGGTCCAAAGACATTGCCCATTCCTAGACCCTCATGGCCTCTCTGCACAACAGGTAAGAGAAGGTTTCTCCTTGTTTGTTGATGTACCACACTACTGACATGCAGTCTGTGTGAATCGCAATAGCTCCTGGAGTGAGAATGTCCTGAAAGGCATGCAACATAAGGAGGACTGCTCTCATCTTCAGAACACTGATATGCAACCTGGTCTCTGTGTGTGACCACGTGCCTTGGACCATCTTTCCCTTGAAATATCCCACCCCACATCAACTACGAAGCTTACCTGGTAACTGTGGCCAAGAGGGAAGGAAGGAAGAAGTGTCTGCCTATCATTAGGTTGCCCAACAGCAACCACTATTGAAGTTGCCTAATGCAAACCAAAGTCAGTTTGATAGGAACAGATACAGGCTGTCAGAGTATAGGCCATTGAGCAGCCAGGGCCAACTGAAGAACTCTCATAAAATCCCTTGCAAGAGGGACTAAGGGGTGCAGCCACCATAGATCCTAGAGCCTGAAATATCAGTCTTTCCAGTGGGGAAGATCAGTTTAAGACAACTTGAATATGATCTCTCAAGGTCTGAACGCGATGAGTGGGTAGAGCCACAATTTGATTCACTGTGTCCAAGGCAGCTCCAATGAATTCTAAACTCTAAACCGGGGATGGGTGTGACTTTGTCAGGTTTACAGTGATCCCCAGATGATTGGCAAGGTTAAAGAAGTAATCCCTGGCCTGGAGTAGTTGATGATTGGTTGGAGCAGTGAACAGCCAGTCATCCAGACATGGAAACACCTGGAATCCTTGCAATCTCGGGTGAGATGTGACTACTGCCATGCATTTGGTAAACATCCTGGGGACTGTAGTGAGTCCAAAGGGCAGAGTGCTGAATTGGAAATCACTGACTCTCAGCCAGAAGTGCAGATGACTTCTGGAGCATCTGTCTATTTTGATGTGACAATATGCATTCTTTAAGTCCACGGAGTATATCCAATCATCCTTCCACAGCAGTGGTAGAATGGACTGAACAGTCACCATTCAGAACTTCACCTTCTTTATGAGCAAATTCAGTTGGGTTAGATCCAAAATGGATCAGAGTGTCCCGGTTTTCTTTGGCACTAAAAAAAGGTGATAGTAAGTTCCAAATCCTCTTTATTCAGTTGGGACCTCTTGGATGACTCTTTTGCACTTAATTTAGAATTTCTGCTATCGCAAACTCCCTCTGACTGGGTGGAATGACAGGGAGTTTCTGACCTCTCTGGTGGAGGAAGGAGAAAATGAATAAAATAACCTCTGGATATAGTCTTTACCACCCATTTGTTTTGCATTACATAGGCCGAGGCAGTAGGGTGCAGAAAAAAACAACCCCTGACTGCCTCCAGAGATGTGCAATCAGGCAGCGCTTCAACAGCGCTGATAGGGTCTATCAGAGAAATGCTCCCTGAAGCCCTGTTTCTGCAGACTCCCCTCTGCCCCTGGGGCAGCATCTCCCATTGAAACTTCCTCCTCTGCCTCTAGAGGACGGATCCCCATGTTGATCCTGGGAAGACCCCTGAGATTTTCGGAACAAGGTTTTCTTTCCATTGTGCTGGTTTCTACAAAAGTTGTATTGAGGAGTTGAGAACTTGCCCCAATGGAAGATAAGGTCTTCCTTCTTGCTCACCGTGGGTTAGGGTCTCTTTGACCAATGGGCCGAAAAGGGAGGCTCCATCAAACAGGGCATTGACAAAGGATGCCTTAAAAGGTTCCACAAAATCACAAAGCCTCATCTAGGCTCATCTCCTAATAGCAATGCCTGAGCCAGCTTCCCTGTGAGGCACCCTTCATAGAGTGGGAGATGAGCCTCATGGAAGAAGTGGACAAGGACCAAAGAGTTGTCAGTTTGAGGGAGACCTTCCTGAAGTCCTCTGCCAACATGATCTCTGCCAGAGAGTCTGAGAGTTCCTTAAACAGTTCCCTCTGTAACTGAGTAAAGTGTGCCAGTTGAATGCTCTTAGCAAAAAAAGTGGCCGAGGCATAAACATGTTTAGCAAACCTGTCCATCGCTCTTGGCTCCCTAACCGGTGGCTGGACAGTGGAGCTCTCTTCAGCCAGCTCCTTCCCGGTCACTGCTGCCACAACCATGGCATCAATTGGAATACCCTTAGTACAATATGGTCTATCCTAAGGGAGAGAAGAACTTATGTGGGCATTTGGGAAGTGGTTTGATAGAGTCAGGCTCCTTCCAGGCCCAGTGAGACACCAAATCTGCAAGCTCGTCAGCCAGGGAAATCACCCAGGATGTAGATGGGCCCATCTCAAAAACCTCCAAAAACACGGACTCCTCCAAGGAAGGAGGTTGGGCTGACCAATCACCTTTTTGTCTCAGGATCTCTAAAATGTCTACAAAGGAGATGCCCTCTGGTGGTGATCTGGAGGATCCTTCCCCTTCATCAAAATCCATGTCCTCGGTGATGAACTTCAAGGGAAAGTCAATGTGCCTCCTTTTGCACGTCCTCATATGAGGGATCTCCTCTGTGGGGCATTCAGGGGAGGTCTCAGAAGAGAAGAGGACTCCCTATGGGGTTAGTGTCTAGAGGATAGTCTGGATGGGCTGATTCTGGACAGGTATGCCAGGCTCAAGTCTCTGATCCAAGAGAAATCAACGGGAAGGATCATAGCTCAAAGAGGCTGAATCCCTATGGCAAGAGAAGGTCCCTTCTACAAGTTGGAATGCCGGGGGACCCAGTGAATCCCTCCCTAGTTCCAAAGGAGCTGAGGCTACTGAAGAAGAGAGGGCAGGAATCCCCAAGCCCTGGGTTCCAGGTAGAATGGGACCCAAACTGTCAAGCACTGAAGTGCTGAGGGGAAGAGATAGCTCCAACATAGTCAGAGGTGAACCTCTCCCCCGGATCCAAAGGGGACATCCCGAATCAGATACCTGCTGAGATCCAACAACAGCGGAGCAGAGGAAGTCAGGACAATGGCTGGAGTGGAGGAAGGAAAGCTCCTCATACTCAACCCTGTCTCTCCCGGTTGGCTAAGATCCTGAGACTCTGATACTGAGGGACGGATCAGAGAAGGAGACTGAACTTGAAGGGAAACGCTCACAGAACCCAGAGGGGACGGCACGGAAAAGACCCCCAACTGGGTCTGAGCCTTGAAAATCTTAGTGATCATCCTGTCCACATCAGCCTCTGAAAGGCTCTTATGAGACCTGGACGAAGCCACTGAAGGAAGCCTGGATTGCCTAACAGGAGTCTGCTGCAGCCCGAGAGAAGGAGCAGATTTGAAGCCTAGCACTGGAGTAGGAACCCTAACTGTTGGACCTGTGGTTGTAGGATCCAAAATGGAAGGATCAGTTTTGGGAGAATTGGAAATGAATAAGCACCAGTAGGACCCAAAGAGTGCTTCGGATCCACCAGAGCAGATGTGGGCCTAGGATCCAAGAATGTTGGATCCGAAGGTCTTGAAACTTTGGAGGGTTGGCGCTGAAGATGCCCTCGAGAACTTATGAGGGTGCTTCTTGGAATCAGAAGACCCTGCCACACTCTGGGAGGGGGCTTGAGCCCCTGGAGAAGAACTAGAAGCAGGTAAGAGGTCCTTTAGAATTAACTTATTTCTGTGGTCAGCCCTGGGGTTGAAGCTCTCACAGATAGAGTAAGCTGACTGCAGGTGTTCAGGGACAAGACAATATACTCATAAGGAATGTGCATTGGAATGCGTGAACTTATGACCGCATTCAGAGCACCTTTTAAAACCAGAAGGTTTTTCTGACATATTACCAGATCCAAAGAACAACTAACAAACACCGCACGAGCACCACAATACAAAATCCTGTACCACCAAGGAAGAACAGGAAAATACAAAAAAACTAACTCGTATATATCTATCTATATATATATATATACATATATATAGATATCTATATATATATAGATATATACATCGATATATATATATATCTATATATATATATATATATATATATATATATATATATATATAGATATATATCTATCTATCGATATATATCTATATATATATCTATATATATATATATATATATATATATATATATATATATATATATATATATATATATATATATATATATATATATATATATATATATCTATATATATATATATATATATATATATATATATATATATATATATATATATATATATATATACACACACACACACAACTATTTTTTTTTGCTAACAATAAACAGCAACAACAAACAGAAGGGAGAAAGACCTAAAACCAATGGCTAGATGAAAAAAGTGCGGGCAAAAACAAACTGCTGTGCTAAAAGAAAAAAAAGGAAGGATTCTAGACCTACACACAACAGAAGGGGTGGAAAGGAACACAAAAAGGAACATATATGACAGAAAACCAGAAGAGACAGTAATCCCACTGGAAAACTCGCCAATGGCTCAAAACTCCATTACCAAATCTGACACTGATGAGTGGCAAATGAGATCTGAGGGAGTTGGTCAGGGGAAAGTGCAATATGGTAAGATCTGACCATAAAGTGATCACTTTTGAAGTCACCATCTCCCCTGCCCCCCCCCCCCCAATCAGGGCCAAACAAAAAACTTTTTCCAAAGCTGACTACAATCTTCTGAGAGCAGGTATAAGCAGCTTCACAGCCACCATATCCCTTCAGTTGGAACTAGCACTAATTTCCAAGCCTACACCAAAAAACTATATCAGCACCTACATAGCTGTATGGACTCAGCAATACCTAACCAGAACAAATCATCTTCCTTAAGGAAGAGTAAACCTGTCTGGTGGAGCGCATCAATAAACAAACTCTGTAATAAAAGAAAAAAAAAACTGCTGTCCAGGACCAAGAAAGAACGGGTGTCAAGTTGGAAGCATTCTCTTCTTTGTCTAAACAAGCAAATACAGTCACTGGTGAAATCCTCTAAGGCTAACTTTGAGTCCAAATTGGCCACATCCACTAAGGACAATCACAAGGCCTTCTTCACATATGCCCCCACTCTCAAAGGAAACACCCAAATCTGCTCTGAACTGGTGGTCAAGATCACCATATACAGAAACGCCATATAGCCAACCTGCTGGCAGAATGGTTCAGTGAAAATTTCACCCCTTGACTTCCATCAGTAAACCAGGACATCCCCAGCACCTGACCCCCTTCCCCTCTTCAACAGGGAGCAGGTCTTTAATGCCTTCTCAAAAGCAAAAAAATACAGTCTCTATGGGACCCGACAACATCCCTGACTGCATACTACATAAACACAGGCATGAGCTCTCAGCTCCATTAGGCACCCTATTCAACCAAAGCTTGAGCACTGACTTCATCCCAGCTGAATGCAGGACAGCCACTGTCATCCCTCTACACAAAGGTGAAGCATCCACTAACCCAGGCAATTATAGGCCCATCAGCCTAGCTAGCCTGATCTGCAAGGCCATAGAACGCATTATCATGGACCTTATAAATAAAGACATTGGCAACCTCCAAACGCTTGACCCCACACAGTTTTATTTTGTCAAAGGGAGATCATGCCTACTAAGCTTGGTTAACTTCTTTGAAACAGTCATCAAAGCCATGGATGAGGGGGGAAGATGGTACACTGCCTACCCTGACCAAGCCAAACCCTTCGACACTATTCCCCACTCAGGCAAAATAGATAAACTCTCCCAGCCAGGCATCAACCCGTATGTTACCAGATGGGTAGCCACCTCTAGTTGTAGACCTGTAATGAGCGGTGTACCCGAAGGATCAATCTTGGGGACTCTACTTTGGGATATACTTTTCTGAGGTGCAAGCAAAAACAGTGGTCTGTGGCTGACCATGTTTGCAGATGACTGCAAGCTGGTTGCTGCCTTAAATTCCCCTAGTGATGTGAACATAACTAGGGGAATGATGTGAAGATCCTCCAAGAGCGCCTTACCCAAACTAATAATTGGTGCCAGGAGCATGGCCTCAAACTGAAAGCCAAGAAATGCATCATTATCCCATTTGTGGAAAATGGTGTTTCCACTAATTATCACATTAATAACAATGTACTAAGCATGCAAGCAGTCTTGAGGTACCTGGGCACCCAGGTTGATAGCAACATGACTTTTGACCCCACCACATTGCCTCCGTTGTATGGAAGGCTTTCTACATGGCCCACCTCATAAGTAAGGGTATTTCATCCAGGAACAAGGAGGTCATAACATCCCTGTACTTCTTCCTTATCAGACCCATTATCGAATCCAATGCCCCCTTCGGCATGTACCTTGCCAAGCACATGCAGCAGGTGGAGAGAGCACAAAAGTTCCTGACCAGGAAAATCCAGGGTCTCAAAACACCTGTCCTATACAGATAGGCTAAAAGCCCTGTTCCTCTACTGTATCTGGCATACAAGGCCATCTCAGACCCTGCCCTGATGGAGTTGTTGCACATCCACAAGTCAAAATCCACTCGCACAACCTGCACACACAAGGCCTCAACCGAGTCTGTGACATTAATAGAACTTGTTGATGGGATAGATTTGTGTCCCAGAGACTCCCCCATCTGTAGGATAGACTCCCTCTCCATGTTAAGCAGAGTACCTCTCTAGCCCTCTTTAACAGGAACCTGGAAGACTGGATGGGAAAGAAAATACACCCCTGGGATCCCACCCGTGTCCCTGCTGGACAGGGAAATAGGTGCTGACTTTGTGAGAACATGGTCAAAATTCTTGGCTAGGCTTATAAGGGCCTCCAGCCCAATAGCCTAGTATCCTACGAACCTATATGGGAAGTGGGAGGAGCTCGAGTTTTGGATCCTAGTCAGTAAAAATGGAGCTGAGTCAGATCCGAGGGTCGGATCTGTAACCCAACTGTGAGGATGAATGAAACAGACCACATCAGAGCATATGTTCAGACTATATGACTCTCTAATTTAAACTAATCTTAGGAAAACTGAGCTAAGCTAGAAGCATGTTATAATAAAACTGCTAAGTTTGCATCTGACTGCCCATACAGAACACATCATTGTACAGCTTTAAGAATACTAGACTGGCTTGAACTTACCAACCTTATTCTTTAAAACCAACTCTCTCTAATTCACAAAATTGTAAAACAACCAACCAGAATCCCTGCATTACAAAATCTCATCCTTCCTTACAGTTCCAGCAGACCACTTCGCTCTAACAATAAGAACTTACTCACTGTCTCCAAGGCCAACAACACTGCAGGAGAATCTTTATTTTCTAGCTATACATCTCGTATATGGAGCTCCCTTCCTAACTCCATTCTCTCAATCTCCTTCACTAACCACTTAAAGCTTATCTAAAAAATAAGTGGTTATGGTCTTGTACTATTCCCTCGTGAATGCTCTGATGCATCACAGTATAACCCAACCATATCCAACTTCTTACCCGGTGTTTAATCTTTTATTCCTAACGGCCTATCTTAACCTTACATCTTGACATAAGTCATACTTTACAAACAGTACTAGATAAATAGATACTAGATACAGACACTGTTCTCACCTACTACTGCCTTATCCAACTTATCATCTGTAGCCAGTACTGCTGATTGTCTCTTCTCCAGCTGCTTCTTACCTGTCTCTACCCGCTCTGTTCGCCCTACGGGCTCACTCCACTCCCCTCCCCACCCCCAATTCCTACCCACCCCCTGGGATCCTACTCTTATACTTACTAGCCACAACCCTACCCCCTCCCACTACTCTGATTAAGCTTTTCTATTGCCTAATTACTTCCACTCCACTTACCATTCCTACCACACCACTCCCTCCAGCCACACCTATTATATTTCTTACCATCAATAATAAAGCTAACATCTTATCCATTCTAATGGATAAATTAAATGCCACTACTCAGTTTCAGCGATTTCTCATACTCTTACTGCTTCCCCCTCTCATTTATGCTTATATACTCTCCTCCTATGTACACCCATTACATCCAGATTTCCACCACCCTAATAAAATAACCACCTCCACTCCTCTACCCATCCTATTCAACCATGCTAACATTACAACTCCCAGCTATCTACCAGCAAAATATCATAGAATAGTCCACATCAGATATATTAATCTCAATCCCAGGAGATCTCTACTCTTAAATAGCAGACTACCATATCCAATCTATCTCAAACAACTCCAAACATTAAACGATGGAGACATTCACCCAAACCCAGGCCCAACAGCAAATCCAATCTCTCTCCCCAACCCCAACCAATCAACTAATTATCCCATTACTAAACCATCTAATTCACTCTTTATAGCTCATCTTAATATTCATAGCATTAACAACAAAATTACTCAACTCCATGCTCTTTTAGAACTCTAGTCCTTTGACATCCTATGCCTAACAGAAACTTGGCTAAAACCTGTAACAAAAGACAATGAAATCATCCCACTAGGATATAATATCCTCAGACTTGACCGTGCAACCAAAAAGGGTGGGGGAGTGTCAATTATTTTTAAATCTAGCCTACAATTAACCACTTACAACATTAAACCACCACATAGTACCAGTGCAGAAATTCTTATAACTAAACTACAACTTAACAATGCCAAAGCCATCTATATTATTTGTATCTATATACCCCCCCAGTAACAACAATACCACCATAGAAAATATCCTTTGCTGGTTATCTGAACACCTGCCCCAAGAAACCATAATCCTTGGCGATATAAACATTGATTGGAACTGCTGTAGCAACAGCCACCCAACCACCAACATCAACCTATATGGTTTTGATCAAACCATTAAATCCCCCACCAGAATAGATAAACACAACAAGAAAGAAAGCACATTAGACTGGATTCTGTTAAACAACCATCCCCAGTTATATGAATCTAGAACCCTTCCTGATGACATAAGTGACCATTCATTTACCTACATCATCAGGCATAAAACCTATACTCCC
This sequence comes from Protopterus annectens, assembly GCF_019279795.1. Lineage (NCBI taxonomy): Eukaryota > Metazoa > Chordata > Ceratodontiformes > Protopteridae > Protopterus > Protopterus annectens. Next base: position 1,745,279,146 of record NC_056728.1, on the reverse strand, counting down.
ATTCCCACCACAATCAGGAATATTAGATCCAAAAAGAAGTTCAACCCAGATCTCTTCCAAAACGAACTCAGAACATGCAACTGGTCTCCCCTAAAATACCTCCCTCTGGAAGAAGCTGTTCAATACTTTAATTCTAGCTTCCTAGCCATCCTTGATCATCATGCACCAACCCGTACTATTAGAATTAAGACCAAGTCAGCCCCATGGCTTTCTGAAGACACCAAACATAAAATTCACCTCAGGAATAAATACTGGGCAAAATGGAAAATGACCAAAAGTCCTGCAGCCCAACAAAATTTCAAACAACTGAGAAATAACACTAAGAAAGCTATACTATCTGATAAAAGAAAATACTACCTTCAATTTCAAAAGGCAAACCATAATAACCCACAAAAATTCTGGGCATGCATCAACCAATTACTACAACCAGGCCAATCCAGTACACCAAGCCCACTAACCACTGACCTTCAAAATCCCATGCAGACTGCCAATGCCTTCAATACCTTTTTCACCAATGCAATCCAAACACTAGCCAGCCAACAATCACCTAATACTTTTACTTTACCTACCTATAACAAATACCAGCAAAAATATTTCATTTGGTTTGTACATATTCCAATTTGCCAGATTAGGAACTTAGGTCCTTTGCATTTTCAGTTCCTGTTTTTGGTTCTCTTTGTTGATTGGTCTACCTATAACAAAGCCACACCCCCTCCTTTCATCTTTCAACCAGTCCCAACAACCCACATTCTTGCCCTAATCCAAAACCTGAAACAGGCTCTCCTTCAGCAGACCAACTACCTGCTGAATATCTACAGAAATCTGCCAAATCAATTGCTTACCCCATCTCCATTCTGATCAATAGAAGTATTAGCGAAGGTCACATCCCTAACATCTGGAAAGTCTCCCACATTATTCCCCTTCACAAAGGTGGAACCTCCACCGATTTCTCCAACTGCTGTCCCATAGCCCTTCTTTCTCCATTGGACAAGATATTGGAAAAATGCATCCATAGGCAATTGCTAGTCCACTTAATCCATAATAACTTGCTCTCTAACTGTCAACATGGTTTCAGACCCTCCCATAGCACTACCACTGCCCTCCTTTCCTTTACAGATTGTATTAACAAAAAACGTAACTGTAATATGCTTTCCTCAGCACTATTTATTAATCTGTCAAAAGCTTTTGACATGGTCAATCATCAAATTCTCACAGATGTCCTCAAATCCCTGGCCTTAGATGCACTCTCTATCAAATGGTTCCAATCCTACTTAGATCAAAGACAACAAGCTGTACTCTGGCAAAACACTATCTAACCACCTACCAGTTAACCTCGGTGTACCTCAGGGATCCATATTAGGACCTCTTCTTTTCTCTATATTCATCAATGACCTTAATCTAGCAATTCCCTATGCTACTTGCATTCAATATGCAGATGACTCCACACTTGTATGTTCAGCCACAACCTCCTCTGAACTTTACTCCCATACCCAAAATGTATTTAACACTGTTGAACAATGGTTCACTCACTGTTGTCTTCTATTAAACCTCCCAAAAACTAAACTCCTCCTTTTCAATCCTAATCATAAGTCCTCTCCCATAGATTTTGCTGTTACAGCCACTAATGGTACCATTATATCACCTGACCTAACTACCAAGCTACTTGGTATTACCATTGACAACAACTTTACCTTTGACATACATATCAATAACACTATTAAATCTGTCAACAAAAAACTTGGCTCTCTCTACAGAATTAAACCCTTCCTGTCACCTACAGCTAGGACTACTATTGCACACACTCATCTAATCTCTAGACTCCTCTATGCCTCAAATATTTTCACTAATCTATCTAAGAATAACCTCAATAAACTGGAAATCTCATACAATAACATAGCCAGATTTGTTACTGGTAACCCATTCAGAACACACCATTGCCTTAATTTAAAGGAACTTCAGTGGTTGGAACTACAGAATCTACTCAAATACCACCAACTAATCACTGCCCACAAGACTCTTTACCAACCTTCCAATACTCCTACTCTATCCACCATCATCACCCCCTATCACAATCTGAAGTCCTTGCGTTCATCTCAGAAACTTATAATTAACATATCTAAATCTAACAACAGGGCTGGGGATTCTCTCTTCTCTAATACTGTGGGAAAAGTATGGAATCTCCTACCCAGCGAACTTTCCTCAGTTTCCTCTACATCACTCTTCAAAAACAGACTGAAACTTTTCCTCAAAATACACTGGTTATGCCCCTGTACTAAACCTGACTAATTCTCCACTTGAGCCTTATACTATCAGCATATTCTATACCTTCCCTCTTCCCTTTCTCACTCTGTATTTCATTATTTCCATCCTTCTGAATACTCACCTGTAAGAGAGGAAAAAAAAAAAATGCCTTTTTTTACTACACATTTTTTTTTTCAATCTGACTTTTATTGTACTGTACTTGTATATGGAATTAAATTGTATAACTCCCCTTTTTCTATATTAAGTAATGTACTTACTTGCTATTTTGAATTATACACTGTATTGAATGCATTTCGTATGGTATTAACTTATGTCCTCTCTATTATTTCTGTATTATCCAATCTTTGTACTTGTACACATATCTGAAGTCATTTTATATTGTCCTGCAACTTTATCATGTGTGTCATGGAGCTTTTCTCCCCAGGCCTCTACTGAAAATGGACATATATCCAGTTAGATTAGCCCGGTCAACAAATGTAAAATAAAAATAAAATAAGTTCTGGTTTTGTTGTCATGTAACAAATTAGTATTTTCTTATGTATACTAGATTTTGTTTACTTTATACTTTATTGATTATTGTAATTACTGCATTAAAATTTACTGTTACTCATGGAGCTTTTCTCCTCGAGCCTCTGCTGAAAAAGGACCTGTGTCCAGTCGGACTTTCCCGATAAACAAACATTAAATAAATAAATAAATAAGGATCATTTCTAAATGAGACAAAGAAAGGTTTCAACATAAATTATATAATCTAACCTCTTTTAGTACTGTCTGTGAAAATATTTAACTAGTTTTGTGTGAATAAAGGTATTTTTCCTACAAACTGTTTTGAAACTTTTTACTTGAGGACAGAATTCTATAAAGAAGGAAATAAAGTCTACATCTCCAGATGTGAATGAAGAGAAAGGAAAAGTAAATTGGTCACCATCTGCTTTTAGCAAAGTGGGAAAAATCAAAAGGATTACTTATTGTTGAGGTTAGCCCTCAAACCACAGATGACATGTGCTCTCCCCTAAAGGACCTTAATCTATACAATTAACTTTTAAAACACTGCTACTGTAAAATAGGTCTTGTGAAAAGGAAGTATTTTGATCTGAGCAGCTGCATCAAAATGAATAGCATGAGAAAAGCTATCAAAGACTATTTACATGTCTGAGCATTGCTTGAAAAGTTAATAAGACACTACTAAAAAGCATGGTTGCAGAAAAAGGAGTAGACTTTATTGTATTCAAAACACTGTCAGGATACAGTTGCCCCTTTAACCAGCTTTGTCTTTTACTAATGAGTGCAGGGTGTTGTTGATGAAAAACAGGTGTAAGCAATGTCAGAGGCATATGTTAGTATATGACAAAAAATCGTACAATGTATGAGCAAAAGATTCAAAGTTTTGTGCATTTTCTTCAGAGGTCACACTTCGTCGATAATTATTTGGGGTTGCTTAAGGATGAAATTCTCATATTTAACCACCTGAACTATGTAAATAAGAGCTCCAACAAGATAGTTTGAGGCAGTCATTTTTAAAACACTTCCTGGTACAGTTCAACACTATCACAACCAGTTTCTTACCAGACTTTGCACAGGTCATAACCACCTGATAAAAATCTGCTAAAAGTGAACCATCAATCGGTATATGATGCAGACGTCACAAAGCCTGTCTATACTCTTAAAAGCTGAAACAGTAAATCTGGAATCTAAAAAGTCATGCTTCTTAAGGTCCTGAAATAATTACAAATATACGAGCTATGATATAATTTAGAGCAGCATTGATAAACTTAGAGTAAGGCTGCCTCTTTTAGAAATTATTCATTAAAGGTACTCAAAAATAAATGCCTTCTGGTGAATAATCCTTATTAATTTCTTTGCATTCAGAACTATCTGCTTCATCAGCAGTACCTAAAGTTCAGTGGAAAATCCTGTGCAGCAGAAAATATTGTTCTCCCCCTTTAACATTCAAAACTAGCTCCATCGTGAGACTGAGTAAAAAAAAAATTGCTTTAAAAGTCACTTAAATGATCAAATTTAAAATCAAAACAACCAAGCACCAAACTGACTACTTTGATTTATTAAAAATTTCCTAAGGAAAATTAACTTTTAAGACCGTGCAATGTTGGGTAAATCAGTCATTTCTGTCATTCAAAATGTGGTTCAGCAACTAATTGGCATAAACCAGAATAAAACAAATGAAAAGAGTTTTTCTCTTCAGCTCTCTTCTTTTCAAACATACCTTAAGCATAATAAAAAAAATAGTAGTACATTGCAGAACTGTTTCTTGACTAAATTACAATGGAAACAAAATGTCAGGAAAGATAATTTTAAACCCAGAAAAAAGCATTGATAGACTATATTGTACTTATCATGTTTAAAGCAACATAAATTAGTCTAATAAGAATGAAGCATAACACTTAGCCACAAGACAAATAAGGTAAACAAGTGCTTCAGAATAAGAATATATTTAAAACTGCAGCAAAGTAAAGATCTTACAGTCAATGCAAGTAAAATTTGAATGAAAAAAGTAAAAGTACTCTTTACTTCCAAAAGTCTGAGAGTACTGGTCTTCTGAAACAAACAAAAAAAAAAAAACAGAAAAGAAACTCTGTATTTCAGTACTGAACTACAGGTAAGACCAAGCAAGGAATTCTTCACTGCTAGGGATAGCTAGAGCCCAAGGCTCTTAGCTGAATTCAATGAACTTTAGTAAAACTTCTTAGGTTTGAAAGCTCTGTATTAGCACTTATCTAGTGACTAATAAAAATTTTTGTAGAAAATAGCCACTGTTTACACTTTTCTCTTCAGAAGAGGATTCACTACTAAGAAATAATGAAGGTTCATTAAAATAAGAGTCTCTGCCTATCCCTTTAGGACATTTTCAGTTAATCCTAAACCATCACTGGTTTGGGCAAGATAGACATTCAGGCAAAATTGTGCGTTCAAGACTTTGCTATTAAAAGCTTAGAAAATTTCAGTTAAAAGAACAGCTGGCAATACAGGAAGGTTATGAATATGATCAGGAAAAGGATAAGTATAATCGAGATGTATTACAAAAATGGTAGAAGTCTTTCATTTAGGTAAGGATATACAATGAAATATATAAAAATACTCACTATTATCACTCTCATTTTTGAAACATTTTTTACAACATATTAATGTATTTTGTATCACTAGCTGTGCATATTGTTCATAAATTTGGAAATGCACAGTTAAAAGGCTGATGTTTCTGCTACCTTTCAAATACTTTCATTCATATACTACTGAATAAAAATGATGTGATTTACCTTAAATACACAGTATTGTTGCATTCTGTAGAAAGACCAATAACTGGCAAATAGAAATAATTCATTAGAAGGGCCCAGATATTCTGCGTCTCGCATGGGGTTGCATACTGCTGAGCTATTATATAATTTCAAAAATGCAGCATGATACAATAATACAGAAAGCGGGTATCACACAAGTCTTTGGTATGAGAGACCAATGCTGAATCACAGTTCATATAAATTTAAAGTTAGGACAATCTATAAAAATAGAAAACTGAGTTTTCCATAAACTATTAAGAAAAGTCAGATGTTAACAGTTTAATAAATATAGAATCAAAACCTCGTAGCAGACTCACACTATGAACATCTCACACTTCACTTCTAGGTAACTGTCATCAACAAGGAAACTGTGTGGTCATATAAGGAAAATGTGCTTCTTCATGCAAGAAAAACTAAACTTAAAAGTGAATTGTTTTGATGAAAATTAAACAATAATTAGCATAATTGCAGCTAAACTAATGTTATGATGCATTTTGATACTATACTGCCATTTTTAGCATACTTTTCACAAAATGTTGCATAATCCACTGATAAATGAGCATTCACAGTATCAAATGATCTTTGAGATAGATTCTGTACAGTGGGTAACAGCTAAGAACTCCTCCATTAGGTGGCTCTCTTTGGCACAGTGTTTACACCTTGTAGCTTCCATTCTTGGGGATGTGTGGATGTCTCCCAAAACTAAACTCTGTGGTGTCATGCTGGGTCTAAGAAAGCATATCTGTAAGCTTTTAAACACAGATATAAAATGATAGACATCATACTTAAAGGACTAACTGTCAAACTAACGTGGCTGAGAGGGGTCCAAACTTGGAGGGAGTGGGGTGGGAGGATACAAGGCACCCACCGCAGAGGCTCAAAGATCAAACAGAATCACAAATGATCACTTATTTGATATCTCTTAGTTTAAGGGTTCCTCTAGAGTACGAGTGAACAGAACTGGGATAAAACAATGCCCCCCTTTGTGGTGAAAAGATCAATCATGGAGGTGCCCCCAATCCTAAAAAAGTTTGAAAAGGCAGGCCTCCTTTACAGTCAGTTCCAGGACAGTGTTCTCACTGCCCTGAGAAATCTTGCCAATATGTTCACTTCCCCGTAGGATGTGAACAGATGAAAACATCATGCTCTAGTTGCCAGGCCACTACCAAACTCTCACCAGCTCTCTACACATGCAACACGAGTACACTCTTGCTGCCTCTGTGTTTGCATAATATCTAGTCATATAAAATACTTCACCTGTGAAACAGAAGTTTGGAGACAGGAGGTTTATATGTAACCTTTTCCCCCAGGAGATCCAACTGATTAGGAAAGACCCATATGGATTTGTAATCGGTCAATGATGCACCTATCATCAGCATTTGTGACGACCTGGAGGTAAGAAGGGAAACACCAGATTGGTGAATTGTTTGTGTCTTTCGGCTTTTCCCGGTTAGGGGTCGCCACAGCGGAACTCCGGTCCGCTAATAATTGGCAGTTGATTTTTACGTACCGGCTTGCCAGGCCTGATGCACAACCTTCAACAAAGGTACGCCCATTCACGCATGTCTTCACGCAGAAGATGCTCTAGCTGAGAATCGAACCAGAGAGCGTCTTACTGTGAGGCGACAACGCTACCGCAGCACCACCACCGCGGGTACAAATACCAGATTGGTGAATACAGTTCACTAATCTACAAACCTATGGTAGAGGCCCAACACCAGGAGAAAGTCCATGACTGTGTATGACTAAGCAGCAACACACCTCACCATCATCCAATGAAGCACAGTCTAAAGTAAATGGGTCAAATGGACAATTAATTCTGTTGTCACCACAGACTCAAGACCAAAGAGGAACAGATGAGTCTTGACACCTCTGTTTCTTCACCTAGAACACCAGACCCATGTTTTTGTGCCAAAGCTAGGAATGACCAACTCTGATAAGTGTTCACTCCATTACTATGAAGAGAATTCATGGCAAAGGGACTAATGAGCATTTCATGGGTTATGGCAGTTTCCACAGTGAAGTCCAGTGAAGAGAAAGGGCTGGTGCCAGGGAGACCCTCCAAGGGGAAACCAAAAGCCAGTCATTCAAATATGGGAAGACTAGGAAACACTTTTCTTGCAAGGCCTCTGCTACCATGGTAGCAACCTTACTGAACACTCTAAAATCAGAAGTCAGGCTAAAAAGCAAAACACTTTGTACAAAAATTTATGCTGAGACTAAGAAGCTCAGAATCTCTGTGGAGTTCCCAGTGCAATCCAGTACACTACCATCATTTCAAATAGTGATACCAATATTATTTGCAACTGCACTGACAAGTGAACCCCTGAACAGATAATGTCTGGAAATCTGGAATACCTAATATGCTTGCTGAAATCACTGAGATCCAGTGTATGATGAAAAACATTCCAGAACAAGGAAGGGATGAGAATAAACCTCCTTTCCTCATCACAAAAGAAAAACATTTTGTATGACTCCTCTGAGAAGTTGCGGATATGACTAACCTATGAGCACCACTGAAGGAAGTTCTTGATAAGGAAAAATCTAAGAACTTTAAGATGTGGCTATTTAAGTGTGTCAAGAAAAGAAATATGCTTGATAATGATTATCCAAGCCAGGGCAAACAATAAAAGAAAGAAAAACAGCTTCCTATGCATATTCCAGTGAAAGTACCGTCAGAAATGCCTCTTTGCCCCTGTGAAAAGTCTATTTCTTGGGCAATCAGAAGGGAAGGCTGTTAGATGTTTGGTCACTTTTGTCTCTCCTGAAGGTCCTGTCTTAAACCTTATCCTCCTACTCTTTAGGTGCTGAGCTAGAAGCCTACAAGAAAAAGAAGGGGGTAGCCAGGAAGAACATCATATAGACATTCAATGATGGTCAAAGTCTATTTTCTCTTTGATAAACTTTGAGAAGCCTGCCCAAACTGGACTTTACTATGAAAAGTGCAATAAAAACAACAATCTCTGTTTTTCCTTAAAGAGGAGTACAGTTTGGGTAAACTAAAAGGAAATTTCATTTAACCACTAAAATGCTTAGCACTGTTCAGTTAAGAAATGCAATTAAGCATCGGTGTTGCTCTGGCATTAACACTGATCTGAAGAAATTTACAAGCTCTTTAAAACAGTTTGATAGGTGAAACTGCTTATCTTTCACTTTACTGACTAACTAAAGTCATCTTTTAGTTCACTATGTTTTTATTTATGTTTGTTCAGAGAGATAACCACCTGAATCTTATTGGCCAGTGTTAAGGGCTATCTGCCATTTCATGGTTGATCTTCCTTAAAGAAAGACATTCTGATTCATATCATCCAGTGCAATAACATCCCAGAAGCCACTGCCCTACCCACAACATTAGTCCAGTCAAAAATTACAGTGGACTACATGAAAGCACACTGAGGAAAGAGTTTCTTCCAGATATTCTTTGATCTTATGAGGGAGCTCTACCAGCTTTTCTACTCCCTGGTTAACAAGACAGGACTGGAATCAACAAAGATGGGGAAATAATTCAGGAATCTAAGGTCCAGAATAGCAGAGGGGAAACGCGTATTACTCACTCTAACCTTGGACTCTAATCAGTAACGGAGTACATAAGACATGGCCTCTGTACCTGTTCTATGCTAAAGAGATCACAAAGAAATCAATCCCAGGATGTTTGCAAAAGTGGACAGTCCAATGATCTGAGGATTTCTTAGGGTATCTGTCCTCTTAAGACTTGACACATTGAAATCTAGGTGCTTACAGCTCACAAGGATAGCAACCTTGGGGTCATGTTTTGTGGGAGCAACCCCATGGGTCCTTCTACTTTGGAAAGAAGAAAACAAACTCTAGGCCAGTCGGAAGGAATGGGATTACATTGAGGGTCTCTCCAAAGTAAGGGTCATTTAGAAGGAAGCTACAGAGACAGCATATATCACTACTTTTGACTAGTTGAAAGAGAAGGATCTCTGGCCCCCCTGATTCCTCTAGCTAAGAGGATTCTGACATGAAGGGATAAATCTTCTATGAATTAGTTCCAGTAGTCGGCAAACTATTTAACACTGGCACCATGAGTGTAAGACAAGGGACAGGTGCAGTCAGGAAACCAGATAACTGAGACTTTGCATAAAGAGAGGTTCATAACAAAAATGGTACCAGCAAGCCTTGCACCCACATCAGTGGACAATCTCTAGGGTAGTACACTCACCTACTCAGTCATATCCTACCATATGTCAAACAGTGCTATAGATGGCAGTGCAATGCCATGAGCATGACCATATGCTTATTGGTGAAGGGAGGGGTACGGGGAACCATCTGACTACTCTTATTAGCCAGGCAAAGTCCGGTGGAGAGAGAAAGGCAAAAAGAAAATGGACCTCAAGCACTTACCTGAGACTTAAGGACCCACTGCACTGTAAAGACCAACCAACCATGTACTGCAATGGGGGAGATGTGAAGTTCAAACACTGGAACACACTTCCTACAGTGACGCTTAGATGACAGCCTTTTATTTTCCTCTTTCTTATCAGAGGATGGAATAAAGGGGTTAGCCCCTCTCTACCTACAGGAAAGTCTGTAGATGAGGAAATAGTATGTGCTAGCAACATGGCAGACTCTCAACAATGAGGTTCTGGTTGATGCCTGACCTCTTAGCCCTTTGCCTTATACCCACCTCTTGCTTGAGAATGAGTGAGAGACCCAAGGCCAATCCCTTGTTCTGAATAACTTTAGTGCTGCCATCCTGCACATTTTAAAATGGGTTTGTTGCATCTCACACCTTAACCTGTTAGATGAGATTAATTTCTCTCAGCAATATACATTGCGTTTCTTCCCCTAGTCACACAAGTAATGGCACTTTGGGTCTGGGATTGTGATTTGGCAACAGCAGGGACACTGAGGATTTAGGTATCTTCAGTGACAAACTTTACAACTTTCCTATGGCATATACTAGGACCACCATCTAAACACTGTACAAGGCAACAAAAAAGTCAGAAATATTGAACCAGGTATACCCTTCTAGGGCTATTATTTCACAACATAGTCTCTGCAGGTGGGAAGTGTGTGCCCAGCATGGGAGAGTGACAGTGAAAGAAACATGCTGAACAGAGGGCCTTTAGTAGGAATTCTCAGCTGTTCCCCACTGCAGTGTGTCCCTCAAAGTAGGATTATTGTTCAGGCAAGGCAGGTAGAGTCAAATAAGGTTAAAAAATATCGACAACTTTTTAACACCCATATGCATACTTTGACAAAGTGTGAATTCTTACAATGAATTCTGATTTACAGCACTGGGATCAGTAAGGCCAGCTATGAAAAACGTTGAATATCTTTGTTACAGAAAATCACACACACTAAACATATGGTCAGTCAGAGACTGGGCCAGCTCCAGCTACTCGCCAGTTCTTTTTCACTTTAAAGAAAAGACGTTTCCTGAGAAAATTAAAACAACCTGGAATCTGCTTGTAGATCCCTTTAGCTGAAATTTGAGAAACTTTATCTGCTACCTGAAAGGAAAACAAACATGAGCTGATGTTAGTGGAACTGTTGTTTTGAAACAGAAATTAAAAGTAGCAAATGGACAGTTCTGTGAGAATAAATGCTAGTAAGAAAACCTTAAAGAGACGTTGCAAAATCAGAAAGAAAATACAGTTGTGTTAAGTAAACTTACCACAACAGTAGATGTTCAGATGATCACTGCTGTAGCAGCCTAAGCTATATGTGTTATTTCTACAAAGGATATAGCAGACATCCAGCGTTCAAAGCTTCAGGGCAGCTTCAACATGCCTAAACTGTTAATTAACTTGAGCTGAGCTGATTATAAAGTCAGGTTTAGACACCATGCCCTTTGAAGCACTCATGCCAACAGAAAGTGAGAGGCTAAAGCTCTGAGAGGACAATGCTAGGAAAAGAAGGATACATGTCCACACCTTGGCAAAAAATTATACACAAATAAGAGGGGTGGTTGGAACGAGTAGTTATTGTAGCAGTGGTCAATCAAACATCTACTGTCATGATAAGTTTACTTACACAACTGTACTATGTTCATCATTATGACCACTGCTGCAGTAGCCTAAGCTACATGAATAAAATTACCAAGGCTTAGAAGGACTTGGAGGAGAAAGGAAGAGAGGAGCTCCTGCAGAATGGTCCAGACAAAGCCTGTCCTAGACCTGAAGAAGGAACCCAGCTTACATTGCTTTGTAAAGGTATTCACACAGGACCAAACAGCCACTTCTAGAATATTTTTAGAATACAACCTTTTTAAAAAGCTACAGATGAAGCCAAGGCTGTGGAGCAATGAGCCTTGGCCCTGTCTGGGATAGATTTGTTGTGGTGGGATTAACAAGAGGTAATAGCTCAAGACAACTATTGGAAACAGTTTCAACATAGGTTGTACTTTTTCTTACCTTCACAAGAGATGAATAACTGATCAGAAGTTCATAAAGATTGTTTTCTGCCAAGATAATACCCGAGTTGTGGACATCTAAGGTATGAAGTATCCTTTTCTCCTTCATTCTTAGGTTCAGAGGAGAAGACAGGGACAGTTTGGCTTAAAGTAGACTTGGATACCACTTTAGGCATAAAAAGATGAATTCTCAACAGAAAGAAGGATAGTTTAGCTTATAGTAAACTCTGATACCACTTTAAGCATAAAAAGGAGGATTAGTTCTCAAAGAAACCCTATATTTGTGAAAAATGAAATAAGACTGACCCACCATAAGAGCTTGCAGCTCAGATACTCTTCCTGCAAGTCAGAGCAATGAGTAACACTGTTTTCCATGCTAAGAACCTTGAGTCAGCCTAATGAGCTGATTCAAATGGAGCAAGAGTTAGCTCTTCTAATATAAAATTAAGATTCAAAGGAGGAGACACTGTTTTTTTTAGGAGGCTTGTTATGCAGACCCCCTTTCCAAAACATTTTCACATGAGATTGTATTGAAAGACGGGGCTCTATTGGCAGACATGTTGAAATGGCCAACAACTGAACCTCGATTGAGGAGTAAGAAAGGCCATAGGATAGTAAAGTACAAAAATACAATAAAACCAGAGAAACACTGGCCATGAATGGGTGATGGTTTGTTTGCTGGCATCAACTAGAAAAACTTTTGCATTTGCTAATATACGATTTTCTATTAGCATGCTTTCTTACCTCCATTAATGCCAACTGCAAGTCCTCATAAAAAAAAGATGGCTAAAATGTTTTAAAATCCTATCATCTAGGAAATCAACTGCAGTCATTTGGGTTTGGGATATATTAAACACCCCGATCTTTGTGATTAAATCTGGTCTCCAAGGAAGTTTGTAGTAAGCAACACTAATCACTGGCAAAAAAAAGGGAAAAAAACACAGTTTCCTGGGCCAGAAGGGTGTCACCACAATGAACTTTGTGGAGTCATTCTGAATCCTCAGAAATACCCTAGATATCAATGGAAAGGGTGGAAAAGCAGAGAGAAACAATGTTAGAAAAGCATACTGGAACATTCCAGTGCAAGGAAAAGAAAAGACATCTTTCTTCCAGACCCTCTTGCATGGGGTTTTGGAACAGAATTTTGCCAGTTGACTGTTTAGGGAGCCAGAGGTCAAAAATGAGAAGTTATGTACTTACCATAACGTTCCATGTTAGTTGTCTTCTTCTCACCTTCTTTCTTGCTGGATGGGTTCGGAGCCGAACCTCGGCTCCGACTCGGCCTATTACTAAAGCTCGAGAGCTATTTTTACCGGCTCGAGGCTATCCTATGTCCCATAATGCTAGGCGTGATATACCCAGATCTCATCTGATAGCTAACACTATGGACATACATGTCCCCACCATGACAGAGAATATATATATATATATATATATATATATATATATATATATATATATATATATATAAAACTCTTATAAGAGTTGCCAAGAAGGAGAAGACAGGTAGCTAAGGAGATAACTCTCATGATGACACATCTCCGAAGATACTCTCGGTCTTGCCAGGCTAGGGGGATGGAGGGTGGGACGCAAGAAAGAAGGCGAGAAGAAGACAACTAACATGGAACGTTATGGTAAGTACATAACTTCTCAATGTTAAGTTGTCAATCTCACCTTCATTCTTGCTGGATGGGACAGCGTCCCTAGCACCTTAGTCCTGGGTGGCTCAATGGAACAAACTCTTGAGTACAGTGGAACCAAAATCAGCCCGACTTCTAGAGGTCATGTCCAGCTTGTAATGAGAAATGAAGGTATGAGGAGAGGCCCATGTGGCCGCTGAACAAATGGAATCCATTGGCAATCTTGCCTGAAAGGCTACTGAAGAAGCTAATGCTCTGGTTGAATGAGCTCTGGGCTTAATAGGAAGCTAAAACGTAATTCAACAAGCAGAACCAAGTAAAAAGACGTATCCAAGCAGCCAAGCAGAAGCAACCTGCTAAGAGAAAGTTGATGAAATCTTCTTTATTCCACACAAAACAGACCACAACGTAGAGCACAAGCACTTTCGCTCGGACTCTTCCGAGCTTTTTCAAGTGAAACAGTCAAGTGCTTGTGATAAGTGCTTAAATACACTTGTAGAGTAATTGATTAATCAATTAGGCTTTATCCACATTTTAAAAAAGGCAATGCCTTACATAAAAAAAAAAAAAAAAAACATCATGAATTTAATTCTAAATAGATTAATATAATTCTAAATAGATTAATATAAATATCCTTGTAAAATTTAAATTACTAATTTTCATAATGTGTTCTACGTTTCTAAAATTAGGAACTATTTTTCATTACTTTCCTAACTTCATATATACAACATGTTTGAGATGTTAAAATCTGATGTCAACATTGTAAACATTCTTGCAAAAAACGATAATACAATAATAAACATTTAAAAAAGTTCAGAACATTAAAAGGATGAACCAAAAATGTGTCATACTAAAAGTGGGAAGATATTGAAAAGTGTCCTAACTATAATTAAGGTCCACGAACAAATTTAACAGAATAAGGGACCCTAGCTAGCCTATAAGGCTGGTAAAATCTCAAACTGACTAGAATCAAAGTCTAGCCCTTCTTAATCTTAAAACAGAGCTAATGCTTAGAGTGTCAAGAATGTTTACAATGTTGACATCAGATTTTAACATCTCAAACATGTTGTATATATGAAGTTAGGAAAGTAATGAAAAATAGTTCCTAATTTTAGAAACGTAGAATGCATTATGAAAATTAGTAATTTAAATTTTACAAGGATATTTATATTATATTAATCTATTTAGAATTAAATTCATGAAGTTTTTTTTTTTTTTTTTTTTTTTTATGTAAGGCATTGCCTTTTTTAAAATGTGGATAAAGCCTAATTGATTAATCAATTACTCTACAAGTGTATTTAAGCACTTATCACAAGCACCTGACTGTTTCACTTGAAAAAGCTCAGAAGAGTCCGAGCGAAAGCGCTTGTGCTCTACGTTGTGGTCTGTTTTGTGTGGAATAAAGAAGATTTCATCAACTTTCTCTTAGCGGGTTGCTTCTGCTTGGCTGCTTGGATACATCTTTTTACTTAATAGGAAGCTCTTTATGCCTCAATTGGTAAATCAAAATGATAACAGAGGTCAACCACCTGGACAAGGTTACTTTAGAAACTGGCACGCCTTGCTTCCCTTCCGCGTAAGACAGGAAGAGCTGTTCTGATTTCCTCGTCTGCTTGGTTCTATCCAGGTAGAAGCGTAATTGACGGTGAACGTCCAGACAGTGTAACTTCCGTTCAGACCTATTGGTATAAAGTGGGAAGAAGACAAAGATCGATGGTCTGATTCAGATTTTTTTTCAGAGAGTACTTTGGGTAAAAAGGACGGATTAGTCCTAAGTGACACTCTATCTTTGTGAAAAACAAGGTAAGGAGGGAAAAACATAAAGGGCTTGAAGTTCCGATACCCTTCTCGCTGGAGTGATGGCTACTAAGAACAGAGATTTCCAAGATAGCAACTTTAAGGAACAGGAAGCCGCAGGCTCAAAGGGAGGGAGATTTAAAGACGACAGCACTAAATTTAGGTCCAATGGCGGGGGAGGATCTTTTACCCGGGGCCTGAGTAAGAGGGTTCCCTTTTAGAAAGGCTTTACAAAGTTTGTGTGACATAATGCTGGTCTCTGACAATCCAACATGAAAATTCGCAATAGCAGCCAGCTGAACTCTGATGGTGGCTGAAGAAGAACCCATTTGAAAAAGTTCTCCCAAAAACTCTAAAACTGTATGGGCAGGAGCTGTAAAAGGGTCAATTGTTTCTCCCCTGTCCAAACAGAGAAACGCTTCCATTTGCTAGCATAAGTCTTTCTGGTAGTAGACTTGTGCAAAGCGAGGATGATGTCACGAACTGAATGAGAGATTGAGGGAAGCCTGGCTAGGGTTGGAAGTGGAGCAACCAAGCTGCGAGGTTGAGAGATTGGAGAGATTGATGCAGTCCGCCCGACTGATGTGTCAGAAGATCTGGCGCTGGGTCCAGATGCCAGGGCTGATCTAGTAGATGACGTTGCAGGAACGGAAACCAAATTTGTCGAGGCCAGTAAGGGGCAACGAGGATCACTCTGGATCTCAAAACAGTTGCTTTCTGGATTAACTGAGTAATTAAGGGAAAGGGGGGAAAGGCATACAGAAGACCCCGGGGCCAATCGTGGAAAAGAGCATCTCTGGGGGAAGACCTGGGAGAGGGAAGTGGGTGAAGAAGTCTTGGCACTTGCTGTTTTGAGGGGTTGCAAAAGATCGCAGCAAGGCTGACCCAACCTTCTGAAATTTTTTTTCGCTACTAGCTGGTTGAGAGACCACTCGTGGGGCATGAGAATGGCTCTGCTTAGCCTGTCCGCTATGACATTGGACTTCCCGGGGATATGCGTTGCTACCAGAAACCGTTGAGAAGAGATTGCCCACTGCCAAAGTCTGAGTGCTTCTCGACATAGGACCTGGTTCCTCCCTGCTTGTTGATGTACCACACTACAGACATATTGTCTGTCTGAATTGCAATAGTCCCGGTGGGTAGAGAGTCTTGAAGGGCCTGCAACACTAAAAGTACCGCTTTCATTTCCAGCACATTTATGTGCAGGTGGCCTTCGAAAGGTTGCCATGTGCCCTGGACTGTCCTGCCCTGAAAATGCCCCCCCCCCCAACCGATCAGGGAGGCATCCATTGTCACAGTAGCCACAGGAGGAGAAGGAGAAAAGGTCTGCCCTGAAGAACCTGAGGGGAGACCATCCACCACAAAATGTGCCTTTTGCATGACTGAGTGATTAGAATGCTGTGTGACATTGGAAGCTGTTGAAAGGACCACTGGGAAAACAGTATCCATTGCAGAATCCGCATGTGAAAGCGAGCTAGAGGGAGTAATGTGATGGCTGCTGCCATGAGACCTAGGGTTTTTAGTACGAATCTGGCCTGGACTCTGCTCTCTTGTAGTAGGATTTGAACATGATCGTGAATGTCTGAAATCCTTTGTACAGGCAGTTTTGCTGACAGTTCCACAGTGTTTAAAACGGCGCTTATGAAAGTAATAGATTGAAAAGGCGACAAGGCAGACTTTTTGGAGTTTATAGATATACCTAGCTCGTTGCAAATTTGGAGGGTATAATCTCTGGAATGGAGTAGCTGACGCTTGGTGGTGGCATTAAGGAGCCAGTAGTCTAAGTATGGAAACACCTGGAATCCTTGCCGTCTCAGGTGAGCCGCAACCACTGCCATGCATTTGGCAAACACCCTGGGGGCTGTGGTGAGGCCAAAGGGCAGGGCTCTGAACTGGAAGTGACTGGCTCCCAGCCGGAAAGGGAGAAACCTCCTGGAGCGCCTGTTCATTTGGATATGATAGTACGCATCCTGAAGGTCTATAGAGCACATCCAATTGTCCTGACCCAGAAAGCGTAGAATGGACTGAAGCGTGACCATCCGGAATTTCGTTCTTTGAACAGACTTGTTCAGCCTGCTGAGATCCAAAATAAGTCTCCAGTCCCCTCTCTTTTTTGGTACCAAAAAGAACTTGGAGTAGACTCCGGATCCTTGCTGGTCTGCTGGGACTGGCTGAATGGCTTTTTTTTCTAGCAGCTTTAAAATTTCTAGTGCTGCTTGATCCCTCAGACTGGGTGGAACGTCTGGAAGGGGCCCTTTTGGCTGTTGTGGGGTATGAATAAAGGGAATTTTGTAACCCTCGGATATGATCGACCATTCCCATTTGTCTTGCGTGAGGGAATGCCAGGCTTCTGGGTACAGTGATAGTCTTCCACCGACTGCCTCCGAAGGTGGATAGTCGGGCAGCTCCTCAGGGGTGCTGGAAGGGTTTGTCAGAGAAGGATTCTCTGCTACCCTGATTCTGCCGACCCCCCCTGCCCCTCGGGTGGTGTCTATTATTGTTCCCTCCTCTGCCTCTGGAGGGAAGCTCACCACGTGCGTCAGGCAGTACTCCCTGAGGTTTGCGGAACCACATTTTCCCACTCTTCTGACCCTTAGGGTATGGTCTAGAAGGGGTAAAAAACAGACTCCTACGGCAGAGAGATTCTTGCCTTCCTGCTCGCACCTGGTCAATGTATCCTTCACTTGAGGTCCAAACAAGGCAGAACCATCAAAGGGGGTGTTAGTGAAAGACGCCTTGAAGGGGTCAGCAAAATTGCAAAACCGCATCCAGGCATGTCTCCTTAGAGCAACGCCCGTGCCTGCAACCCTACTCGCTCCATCGGCTGCATAGGAAATGAGCTGCATGGAGGAGTTGACAATAGAGTTCAGGGTCCCCAGCTGGGAGTTGATCTTTTCCTGAGACCTCACAGCTGATGGGTCCTGTAAGGTATCATCCAGTTCTTTAAGAAGGTCTCTCTGGAAATGGGTGAAATGGCACAAATAATTCAGCGACCGCATAGCAAAGGTCGCTGAAGAAAACATCCGCTTGCCATACCTGTCCATAGTCCTAGATTCCTTATTAGGAGGATGGACAGGTACTGAAGGGTCAGCCAACTCCTTTTTAGTGGACGCCGCCACCACCATGGCATCAGCAGCGACACCCTTAGTTAGAAACTGCTTGTCAGAAGGGGCTGTAATAAATTTTGTAGGCCTCCGGGGAGTTGGTTCCATAGTATCCGGAGTCGTCCACACCTTTCGAGCCACCACATCCATGAGTGGGTCAAAAGGCGGAGACACCCAGGAGGTGGAAGGGTGAGAACCAAATGCATCCAGGTACACCGACTCGTCCTCGGAAGGGTTAAGGGCAGACCAGTTTCCCCTCTGCTTAAGAATCTCCAGGATGTCAGAAAATGAGACATCCTCAGACGGGGACCTTGGGGACCCTTCTGACTCATCTAAGTCGGTGTCCGACATGACTGACTCAGGGGAGTCTACATGCTTCCTCTTGCATTTTCTCTTCCGAGGGGGCTCCTCTGAAGGATCAGGGGAGGCCTCGGAAGAAGAGGATACACCCAATGGGGCTACCTGTAGCATCGGTTCTCTACGCTTGGGATCGGAAGGGTGGATAGAGACTGAAGCAGGCACCATAGAGGGAGGAGCCAAAGGAGCCGACAGTGGAGCAGGCACAGGGGCCAGCACACTCCTCATGACCTCAAAGGCACCCCTATCAGGCAGGGAAGGGGGTCCCTGCTCCGAAGAGACAAGGACTCCTCTCGGCACCGAGAGGGATGGCTCCAAGGCCGATGTCGGGGTCGAACTCACCTGCGCCGTGGCTCCGAGAGGGAGAACGGGGTTGGACAAGGGTCCAATGCCACTCGCCCCCTTGGAACAGACGAGGGAGTCCCGGATCCCTCCAAAGATGGAACCAAGGAAGAGATCGGAGCCGACGAGGGAGCCGAAAGGAGTGGTATCAGCTCAGACGTACCGACGGTCCCGACCCCTAGGATCTCCGGCTCCGAACTCAAAGGAAGAGTCGGAGGAGGAATCAAAGAGGGAGTAGTGATAGCTACTGTCTGATGAGGAGGGCTATGCAACATTTGGGCCAGTGCCTGTGACTTAAGTAGTCTGCTAACCACCCTCTCGAGGTCATGGTCCGACAGCCTGGAAGACCAAGAGGAATGTGACCTGTGACTCCGCTCCGATAACAAGGGAGACTTCAGAGCCGAATGGACAGATTCCAGGGAAGGAGACCTGGAACACTTTCTGCTCGAAGACGGCTCCGACAGCAGAGTCGAAGCCGACTGAGGCCTCGAATCATCGGTTCGGGCCGGAACTGATGCAGTGGTAGTAGTAGTAGCGCTGCTCGGCAACTGCCCCAAACATGGAGCCGACGGTTTGGCGGGCTTGGAAGGTTTACCCGACAAAGACTTAGCCGGGGAACCTTCAGGCTTCAACAAGCCTCTCAAAATAAGTTTATTTCTGCATTCCTGCAGGACTCTTGGACTGAACGCATGGCAGACAGAACAAGAGTCCTGCAGGTGCAGAGGGCCCATCTGTCAGAGACATCTTCTGACATCCTGAAACAAGGATGACAGGCAGAAAAAGACCACTCTAAGTGGTCTAGTCACAATCAGCCAACACACACACACACACACACACACACACACACACACACACACACACACAAAGAGCTTGTAACAGACCCAGAAAAAACAAAGAACCCAACACTTTTAACACAATCTAACTGTAGGCACACTACAACAAAAAAAATTAACAGAAAAAATCCAAAAGGATTTACTACTACAGAACTAGTTTAGCCAAAGGCCTAACTATTAGTGAGGGGAAAAACTGAAGAAAAAACTACCTAAGAGGGGATTCTAAACAGGGATCTATAGGGTAGTAACTAGTAATAACTATCACTAAGGTTAGAAACCAAAAAACTGACTAAATAGAAGAAAAAGATCAATACAACCTGGAGCCGGCAAAAAGATGCAACCTCGTAGCTGAAGCGGCAAACGAGATCTGGGTATATCACGCCTAGCATTATGGGACATAGGATGGCCTTGAGCCGGTAAAAATAGCTCTCGAGCTTTAGTAATAGGCCGAGTCGGAGCCGAGGTTCGACTCCGAACCCATCCAGCAAGAATGAAGGCGAGATTGACAACTTAACATTATCTACTTGAGGTGTTCCCCATAAATGGATCAAATCTTGGAAGACCCCTTGATTCAGTTTCCATTTGTGAGGGTCTCTCCCCATCATGCTCAGCTAGTCTGCCATACAGTTTTGCTCTGATGGGATGTAAAATACTCACAGTGTGTGATTGTGCTGTAAAGCTACATCCTATGCTAACACTGCTAGTCTGCACAAGGGGGGTAAAGATCTGGTCTACCCCTTGTTTATGTACCACATTACCGTGGTTTTGTTTGTAAATACATGAAGAGATCCTGGGGCCACAGATGATTCAGAGAGTTCAGAGCATTTAAAAGAGCTTACATCTGTTTTATGTTGATGTGTTTTGGTCCATCTTTTCTTTTCAAAAGAGCCTGCACTTTTTTGCCCACTGATACTACTTTCCAAGCAAAGTCTGAGGCACTGGTTGTGACGGACTATACTGGAGCAGGAGAAGAGAATGTAAGACCTGGATTCTGCAGAAACAGTGTGGTAGGGACACCAAATTTCTCTTTTGCAAATCCTAAAACTAGAATTTGAAAAGTCTGTGGGTGTTGATGCAGGGACCACAGAGAGTAAAGACATCATTTTATCTTTCTCATGAGGAGTCGTGCAAGAGGTATCATGAGAACCAAAAACCACAGAAACTCCCTTCCTGAGATGGAGTGCAAAACCCCAAAATAGTCCTAAATATCCTGTGAAATAAAATCTCTTTGTACTGAGGTGTCCAGCAGGCACCCCAGAAAAACAATCCTGTGAGGAGTCAGAAAAGACTTCTGAATGTTCTCAGGGAATCCCAGCATATGCATGAAATCCCTTACCTAAGAGAGAGATTTCTGATACTCTGAAAAACAGTCTGCAAGGATAAGCATGTTGGCTAAATAAGGAAAAAATTGGATACGCTGCAGTCTACAGTGGGCTATCAGAGAAGCTAGACACTTTATAAATAGGCTTAGAGCACTGAATAGCCCAAAATGTAAGGCAGTCAATTGATAGTATGAGCCAGGCTAATAAAACCTTAAACCCGAAATCTGGATGAATGGGATTGTGCTCAATTGAATCTTTTAAATCAAGAATCACTAACAGAAAGAAGGGGTAATAAGTTGTGAAGTAACAGCATATTGAACTTGGGCAGTATCACAAACTGGTTCAAGAAAGGAAAGTCCAGAACTAGTCTCCAAGAATTGTTGTTCTTTGGCAAAGAAACATATATGAATAAAATCCTTCTCCTAATAGAGGAGAAACAGTTTCTATTACACCCTGAGACAGCATAAGAGAAGAGAAGAGTTTGGTCTACTGGGTAAGAAGGAATCCCCTGGAAAGGAGGTACATCCTCCTACTGCCATCTGTAGCCTTGATGGATCACATTTATAACCCATCTGTATGAAACAATCTGTTTCCAAAGAGACTAAAGGAGGTTCAGACCCTCTGGGAGGATTAAGGGACTGCCACTGTGGGAGGGGTGTCAGCCTCCTTCATGTAGTCATAGCCATTTTGACTTACTGGACTATCCTTTGCTCTGAATAGTTATGTTTTTGCCCCCTCCCTGATGCTGCTTTTTTAAATGTTTGCTTATCAGCATTTGGCTGGGACTATTTATTTTGGTTTTTGCTGAAGTTAGATGAGGAAGCAAGATACCCTTGGAAAATTAAGAGGAGGAGGCTTTCCTCTCTCGTTACACTTCTTGATGACCTCTGCAGTAGAAGGTCCAAACACTGCGCTGAGCCCAGCATTAGTAGTAGCCATTCATGCAACTCCCCTCTTTTTATCATTCTTGACAAGCTAATCCTGTATTTTCAGTAAGTACTGCTTGATTTCTCCCTTACTTTAGAATATCGGCCTCAATACTTCATCTTTAAATTTCCAGGGTCTACGTATTAGTTTCCCCTCAAGTGTTTGGCAGTGCTCTGTACAGACTCAGACACTTTAAGTGACATTTTTCCTGTAAAAGGCTTCAGTACTTAATATATTGAGCTCATATCCAGGCATGTCTAAAGGTCAGTTCCCTGTGCTTTCACCTGTCAACCTGGTGAATTTGGGCATCCTGAGGCAATGTAGCAACTGCCACATGTACACAGACAACCCTTTCCTCTTACCTCCCAACATTATGACTTGTGAGAGATGCATATATATAGCCAAACTGGAAGCCAAGCACTCTCCAGCCAAGACTGGATTAGCCAGTCAAGAGGAGAAGGTTAACACTTGCACCACACCACATTCAACACATAGCCCTCCAGAACATACACCGCCACAACCCTCACATAGTAACACAAAACACACACCTACATTTATGGAGGCTGTCAATAAAAATCTGCCCAAACAACAAAGACCTCCAAGGCAGAAATGCAAACCACCACCACATACAAACCATGAGACACATAGCTCATACAAACCATGTGCCACTCAACCAAAGCGCATAAGGCAAAACACCTTACCCAATACACTAGTCATAGCTGACTCAATAGTATGGCACACTGATATCCCACTCACAAGGCTGAATAAGGAGAAAGTTAGGGTGCCAGGATCCGCCACATAACGCATGCACTTAGGTCACTCCACAACAGGTACAAATATGACTCTGGCATTGTCCATGTTGGTGTGAATGACCTGAGATGTACCTCCCTGGACTACATGAAAAGAGACAGAGGAGCTCTCGGATCTTGTAACCCAGACAGGTATGACCCTAGCTCTGAGCAGCATCCTTCCGTCACCCAGAATGATACCACAGTACAAGCAGAAAATGATTACTTCAACAATTGGCTAAGTTTCTGGTGTCATTCTAAGGGGATCCAGTATTTGTCTGCCTGGGATGATACTACTAACAGACCTCAATGCTTCACCAGAGATGGCCTGCACCTGTCACCCCAGGGATTCCGGATACTGGCCAAGGCTCTTTCCACCCCTATAGTGCCTTTTTTAAGCAATGTCCTGAAGACAAAATTACCACCATAACAGCTACAAGTAAACAAAATTTGAGGGTAATGCTACTCAATGCTAGAAGTCTAAATCTCAAAATGCACTTGCTCGAAGCACTCCTTAAAATGGAGAACATCGACATCTGTGCAGTTACAGAGACCTGGCTCAAGGCTTCAGAGAGCACCCCAGCACTACCAGGCTATAATTCATACCACACCTTTCAGCCCATAAACCTGGACCACAGCACTAAAGGCGGTGGTGTCTCCATATTCATAAAGGATATGCACACCTCCAGCCCAACATAACACATCAGACATACTTCAGGTACAACTAACACTGGGTAAAACTGCAATCCGGGTTGTAGCCTGCTATAGATCCCCCACTATGTCCCAAGACTCCCACTCCACATTCCTAAACATACTGGAAAATATTAGGATACAACCCAATACCCTTATACTGGGAGGCTAACTATCCCTCCATTAACTGGGAAAATTACTAATGTAACAACACACTTGCTCAACGTTTTCTGGAATTCATTAATTCCAATGCCCTGGACCAACTCATTCTTACCCCCACCAAGGGTAGAAACATCCTTGACCTGGTCACTACTAACATGGGCGACCATTGCTCTATACCAGTAATCAACTCCTCCCTGGTCACATCTGACCACAAGTTAATCAAAATGGAGATCCATATCCCACTCTCACCCCCCAAAGGAAACCACTGTAAAAAAAAGTCTCCAAAGCCAATTTTGGACTTCTAAAAACAGAGGTGGCTAACTTCACGACACCCATGAAAATGGAAAATAGGTGCATGACTGAATCATACACCAATGGACTGTATGAACACATACACAAGTGCATGGAACAGGCCATACCAAACAGAACCAAGACACTCTCCTCCAAAAAAAGGAAGCCAATCTGGTGGTCCCCCACCATAAACAAACTCTACAACAGAGGGAAAAAACTGTTGCAGAAAAGGGTGAAGTCCCAAGACTGGAAAAACTCCTTTGTCAGCCTCAGCAAAAAACTGAGATACATCATCAAATCCTCTAAAGGAAGCTACGAAAACAAAATTGCTGCAGATTCTAAAGACAGCTACAAGGCATTCTATAGTTATGTCAAGAATCTACATGGCAATACTCAGATCTGCTCTGAGTTACTGCACAATGGCAATACATATACAGAACCAACTGATATTGCCAACATATTGACTGACAGGTTCAGTGCGAACTTTACCCCCCTTTCACCCCCTAGAGGGCCTATAACAATACCCGAGGAATGCCAAGTCCCTATTATCATGGCTACGCAGGTAAAAAACGCACTGTCCAAAGCCAAGAATATAGCTTCCATGGGACCTGATAATATCCCTGGCTGTGTTCTACATGAATTACAAAGTTAACTGGCACCACACCTGAGTATCCTGTTCAATCACAGCCTCATTTCAGGCTTTGTTCCTACCGAATGGCACACTGCTATGGTCATCCCACTTCACAAAGGGGGAGCGCCAACAAACCCTGGGAACTACCGCCCCATTAGCCTGATGAGTCTGATATGCAAGGCTATGGAGTGCATCATCATGGACCTTGTAAATAAGGAGAGAAGGAATCTCCAAACTCTGGACTCCACACCGTTTGGGTTTGTGAAAGGTAGATCATGCCTGTTCAACCTGATTGACTTCTTCGAGTCTGTCACCATAGCTGTGGATGAGGGAAAGGTAGTTCACACAGCCTACCTAGATATTGCCAAAGCCGTCGACACCATCCTTCACTCAGGAATCAAAGATAGACTCACTAAACT